>NW_022597157.1:12165-30810 GCF_009176505.1 Sitodiplosis mosellana | reverse complement strand
AGTTGAATGACCGTGCATGTTGTTGTACATACAACCAAACGCGACTCGACAGACGCAACTGTACACGGTTGAATGACCGTGCATGTTGCTGTACACACAACCAGACGCAACTGTCGTGCTGCACGAGAAATGAATCAAAATGTTTTTTATAAAATTTTTATAAACTTTTCATACAAAAATTGTTCAAAATTGATAAAAATCGACACTTTTGTAGGGGAATTGGTTCGAAAACAATTTTTCTTGTAAATTTTCTTTTTTGAACGTATTTTCTGGGTAAAAAATAGGCTGCGCAGAATGTCAGCTAAACTGGATAGGCATTTGGCATATTTGTCGGGCAAAAAAACGCACAAAGTTTATGAAAATCGGCAATTTTATAGGGGAACTTTAATTCCGAAACATTGTTTTGATAATCTAGTTTTCTTGAGAAAAATTCATTTTATTGTGACGATCACAGTGCGGAAAAGTTGGAGTTACGAATGTAATTCTTTTTATTTTTTATGTGTTTGTACAACTAGAAAAAAAAACGTGATTTTATATTGGGACTTTGTCTAGCATGTTCTCAGCTCGCTGTGAACACATATTGGCATAAATGTAGGCTTCGTAACAAATAAATAAATAAATAAATAAATATAAATAACTTACGATCATAGATCGTTTTGTCCAACCCAGTAATGCTTTCTAGGGCCTTCAGAAACCCTTCCTTGGATTTTGACCACGAACCACTTTGAATTAAAAATTTGGTCAATTTTTCTTCGATTTTTTTTTCGGCCTTGCCTACTATTTTTTTCGGGACTCCTCTCTTTTTAACCATTTTGCGATGCTTTCACTATGAACTTCGTACTCAAACTGAATGAATATATGTGACGTTTGGTGCGAGAAAGTGGCTTTGGTGTGAAGTTGTCTGACTATGTAATCAGACTCTTTCAGCGCCCCCTCATGGAGATTTCATGCCGTAAAAATTTTGAATTTTTGAATTTTGGTTATTTTTTCGTATGTTATATAATTTCTATTTTGTCGGGCGTTAACTTATATTTTTATTTATTTATTTATTTATCCCTCTAATGCGCAAGACCGCCAAAAGGCGGGAATTACAAAATGGCCCATATCTGGCGTACCACACCACCAAATGTCATAAATATGGTTTTGTTGCATCGGGCAGGCTTCTAGCTTTCGATTGACATATAATTTATCAGTATACGTCAAGCCGGTGCCGAGTAAAGAGCTCTCAAAGTTGAAATTTTGTGCAATTTGAAAAAAAATCATTTTGTGAAAACCAATTTTTTTCGTATAACTTCAAAATCACTTAAAAATTATTTTTATTGGCCGCTGATTTTTTTTTAGGTCAATTCAGAGTTATATTTTATTTTGTCATGATTATTTTATCATTTTTGTGTTTGGTTTGGTCCTGGGTGCCTCAAATAGTGCGTCCGTCTAAAGGCGGGCTTGTGTGTAAAGGCAAAAAAAAAACTATATTTCACAAGACCGCCAAAAGGCGGGATCCATATATTTTTGAAATTTTATTTCCGCAAGACCGCCTTTAGGCGGGTTAAATTTTTTTTTAATTTGTCTGGAACGCGCAAGACCGCCTTTAGGCGGGAAAATTTGTCTTCCCATACACACAAGACCGCCAAAAGGCGGGGATCGATTTTCCGGACTTTCCGGCTAAGAAAAGCATTTTCCGGGATTTTCATTATTTTTTTCGTTCTTTTGGGCCCAAAATTAGCTTGGAAAAAAATTCCCAGCTCTCTAGGTTGAGGGTGCAGTAGAGGGTTATTTTATATACATGTATGTGGAAGAATACAAATATTCAATTTGTTGGACATTTAAAATCGATGAGCTCATCAGTTATGTGGAAGAAATGCGAATATTTATTTTATCGGGCGTTTAAGGGCAAATGCATGGCTTAAAAATTTTGTCGCAGCTGGAAAATGAAATTCCAAATCGATTTTGTCTTGGATGAAGAACAAATTGATGGCTTGGGAATTTTGCCGTAGCTCGAAAATGGCGTTCTAAATCGATACTAGAGATCGCCCCGCAGCTCGAAATTCGCAGCTGTCGTTTCTATGAATTCATAGTTATACCTTTTTTCTTTGAAAACTTTATTTAAAAATTCATTTCAATATGGTTACAAACTATAAAAATGCCAAAAATTGTGTATAGTTTCTCTCTCTGAGCCATCAATTTGCCCTTGAATCGAGAAAAACCTGCTTTGAAATGCCATTCTGAAACTGCGGCAAAATACCGAAGCCAATAATCTGCCCTTGAACCGAGACAATATCGATTCAAAATACCATTCTCGAGCTACGGCAAAATTCCTAAGCCATCAATTTGCCCATGAAACCGAATTGAATCGCTTGGGAATGCCATTTTCAATGCGCGACAAAATCTAAAATCTATATATTTGCTACAATTCGTTATATAAGTTTAGCATAATACATCATAATTTCAGAAATCTCTGATTTCACTCCAATATGGAATATTCCCGCTTTATTCCATATACGAGTAGAAATGTCAAATATTGTTCCGAGACTTATGTGTGTGTAGTCAAAATCTAAGAAAAGAATTTTACTTTTCCGCACACATAGTGTGAAGAAAAGTATAGGAATTGGTCAGAAAAAAAAAATTTTTAAAATTAGTGTGGTTCATCATAAAAAGCCATGAAATGCATAGAAAACACAATTTCGAGACACTTTTCCGTTCGTGTGCCGTCGTCGTCGTCGTCGTCGTCGTCGTCGTCGTCGTCGTCGTCGTCGTCGTCGTCGTCGTCGTCGTCGGTGCAGTGTGTTAACACGATAACTCGAACAAATTTTCACCAAATTCAAATCTGTCGATGGATTTGTGTTCGGGAGCAAAAAATTAGATTTCCTATTGATTTTGGAGTCATTCTGATGAGCCTGAGAAAAAAATTTAGTACAAAAACTCTCAAAAATGTATGAAAATTAGTACTTTTGTATGGGGACTTTGTTCCAAACACATTTTTTGAGTAAACTATCTTTTTCAATCGTATTTTTTTGGTGAAAAAATGAGCTGTGCAAAATTTTAGACAAATCGGATAGGCTTTTGGCATTTTTTTCGAACAAATATTGCTCAAAATTGATGAAAATCGGTACTTTTGTAGGGGGAATTTGTTCCAAAAGCATTTTTCTGGCAAACTATCTTTTTTAAACGTATTTTCTGGATGAAAAAATTGGCTGCGCAAAATTTCAGACAAATTGGATGAACATTTGGCATAGTTTTTGGACTGCAATCGCTCCAAATTGATGAAAATTGAAACCTTTGTAGGAAGACTTTGCTCCAAGAGCATTTTTTTGGTAAATTATCTTTTTTGAACTTATTTTGTGGACGAAAAAATTAGCTGCGCAAAATTTCAGAAAAATTGGATAAGCATTTGGTACATTTTTCGAACAAAAATAAAAATAAAACGGTTTTCAAACCGCTGTTTCCTTGTTAAAGATACATTTCACTACCACGAAAAGCAATGACGAACACGGTGCGGAAAAGTGTGGAGTTACGAATGTAATTCTTTTTATTCTTGAACAGTTTTACGAAAAACTTAAGTTTTGAGCGCTTTATTATTTTCAAAAATATTATTCAAATATTGAAGATCAAGATTGCGTTGCAAACATACGATTGATGTATATATTATCGATTGATTTTGTCAGAAAAATAAAAAAGAACGGAGAATAATTGTAGGGAGAAGTTTTGATTACTAATCGAATTCTTTGTATTTCAATTTTATTTTCCAATTTGTTATTTCGTGTGCGAAAAAGTTTTACCCTACGTAAATATATATTACGCGCAATATGTGTTTCAATCGAATTTTTTTCTTCAATTTTCTTTTCTTTTTCAATTTAGGAAGAATTTATTCAAACATGTATACAACTATGTATAGCAGCAGTAGCAGTAGCGACCAAGCAAATAGAACCATGTCCGAGGATGAAATCGTGGAACACGAATTAATGTGCGCGAAATTCATAGCAGATTTTCATGCGTTTGGTGCCGATCCAGATATCGAAATACCATATGAAAATGCCATTTTGTGGGCTTTAGGAAAAATAAGTAACATAGAACATGTCGATGCTATGACTTTGACTTCCAACAATTATCCATTTTACATTTCGGGATATGCAAGAATGGCGCTATTCAGACGTGTGATGCGCGAGCGAAGTATGTCAAAGTATTTACAATTTCATTTTTTTTCATTTAAAAAAACAATACACATTTTTTTATTTACGCTAAAAATATATACATATATTCGTTTTTCTTTGAATTTACAGGTGTGTCCAACGATCGCAGACGACCGACTTCGGTAGAAGGTCGACACATCTATTCCCAAATTGATCGCATGTCAGTCTGTTCAACCTTAACAGCCCATCATGCAGTTATAGCATTTTTCAAACAATTTCCAGATTTTACACTGGTTATTGATCTGGGTAAATTTAAAATATCTATATACTGGGAATCAGTATTTAGTTAATACATATATGTATAATATTATATACTTATCATATTTTTTCTTTGATCATTCACGAATAGGCTCCAAGGAGCATGAAGTGTGTTTATTCATTCGTAGATTGAATATCGGTGAACGGTGGACTGAACCAAATTCCTTTGAATTTTTGTTCTACGACAGCAATGAATACTCCAACATGCTATCAATTGCGAATTTTTTTTAATCTCATTTCAATGCTACAACAATCTCAAGATCCGTGACTTATACGAACGGTTTGCATCGTCGCAGTAATACGACTGACATATGCGGCAACCTTACATGGTTGGAAATTTACTGCTGTTTCTCTTTAAGAATCAATCCGTTTCTTCGAACTAATTTGGTCACGCAACCTCTACATGTATTTCGAGAAACAGGACATCGAGGTCCATCTGCATATGACCCGACTGTTCCGTATACACCATCCCAACGGAATACCAATATTCCCTACAATCAATTTGGTGATCGTGGTCGTTCTCGAGGAATGCGTATAGACAATATAGACAATAGTCCGCCGCAAGGTCGTGGACGTGCCCGCCATTTGCAATAACTGGTTTGAAATTTAAATAAAAGTAATTATTTCGTAACTAATACCTTGATGACTGACTATAAAACTGATGTTTATTTTGTGTTCAAGGAAGTTAATCGTCTACGGGCACACACACCCACCTTAATTATCTTTGGAGGTAAATATTTAGCAAAATGATTAATGCATAACATGGAGAATGTTTTAAATGTATAACAGTATACATATATATATATACTAATTAATTTTATTCAACCGTGTTAATTGTAGACATTGGTTGGATTGTTTTGATCTTCTGTTGTTTCAAATAAACTTGAGCTCCTTAGCCAATTCCTAATTTTTTAATTAAATGACATGATTTTTCAAAAGACATTATTAAATGACATGATTTAAAAAAAAAAAAAAATTTCTTTATTTTTTTTTTCAATGGAGCGAATCGCCCAAAAAAGAGTGATTCGGAAACCAAAAACAATTGTCTTTTATTTCATACCCCCCAGTCTCAGTCTCAGTATTTTTCTCCCCAAAAACTTGTAAAAATCGTTGAAATGTAAGGACCCTGGGACGTCCTAAATAACCTCAGTTTAAGTCATTCCTTTCCATGGCAACGCGTGGCATCGTTTCATTTTATATTTTTTTTGTCAACTTCTAGGGCAAATTGATGGCTTAGGAATTTTGCCGTAGCTCGAGAATGGTATTTTGAATCGATATTGTCTCGGTTCAAGGGCAGATTATTGGCTTCGGTATTTTGCCGCAGTTTCAGAATGGCATTTAAAAGCGATTTTTTCGCGATTCAAGGGCAAATCGATGGCTCAGAAATTTTGCCGTAGCTCGAGAATGGCATTTTGAATCGATGAAATGCCATTCTGGAACTGCGGCAAAATACCTAAGCCAACAATTCGCGTTTGAACCGAAACAATATCAAGGAATCAAGCAATTTGAGAAAAGTACAGAATTTTTCTGGCATTCTTTTTATTAAGAAACTAACATACTATTCATCGAGAGGACGATAGCCGAGTGGGTAATTGTATTATTAGTCCAATTTTCTCGATTTTAGGTTGAAAAAAAAATCGCCAGTAATAGAGGTAATAGAAGCCATTTATAAAAAAAAACCGTTTTCCTATCCCCCGTAATTTGTCGGAAGTAATTGAAGGGTAATAGAAGCCATTCTCGATTCTCGAGCCTCGGCAAAATTCCCAAGAGGAGCATTTGCAACGGAACGAACAAAATCAATTCATAATGTCATTTTGGAGCCGCGGCAAAATTCCCAAGAGGAGTATTTGCCTACAAACCGAACAAAATCGATTCATAATGCCATTCTCGAGCCTCGGCAAAATTCTCAAGAGGAGCATTTGCCAACGGAACGAACAAAATCAATTCATACGTTGAATGTATAAGTATATATATTACTATTACTTTTCCTATTACATGTAATAGTAATAGTGGAAGTAATAGGTTAACCCTTTACAAAAGTAATAGGAAAAGTGATAGGATAAATGTAATAGCCTATCACTGTAATAGTAATAGGAAATAGTAATATATTACTTATTACTTTACTTCTATACGAACTCGCGTCGAGTCCAGCGACCTGAAAAAGAGAAAGGGAGAAAGAGAATAAAATAAGCGGAAAGTTTTGTTTTCCAATTAGAAATTTGTTTCTCATCGTGCACCCATTCCACCTCGTTGTTGTTGGCATAAAACTGAAAGATTCGTGCCACTCGAGCGCCGGGCGGCACCGGGATGGCCAAAACGAGCACAAAGGGGCTTGCGTTCTCCTCGAATTGGATGACCAATTGAGACATTTTATCTAGAGAAAAGAGAAAAAGAAAACAAGCACACAAAAATTATTAATTTAAATGACAGGAGAAAGCGAAAAAAATTAAAAAAAAATTTCAGTCAAAAAGCACAGACACATTTTCGTTTTCAACACGGAATTTCCAAACAAACCACTCATCAAAATCACATTCTAAATATCATTCAAAACAAAGTAAAAGCAAGAAATTTAAATAGACACGTTTAATTTCATTCAAAAAAAAACTTGCCACTTGATCACATTGGACAATACGCCGAGTCAACAAAATGTTGATTTTGGACCAAATTTATGGGCAAGTAGGTGTTCGGTTGTTTGGAGCCTCCAATTATTTTTGCAAAAAAACATCAGTTTGCTTTGACCAAAACCCTAAAAAATGGCTTTCTGTGTGATTTTTCATATAAAAGTCTATTTTTCGAGGAAAAATTCAAGAAATGTCGATTTTGGACCAAATTTATGGGCAAGTAGGTGTTCGGTTGCTCACAAACTTCCATTATTTTTGCAAAAAAATGGCAGTTTGCCTTGATCGAAACCCTGAAAAATGAAATGGAATTTACTTGAACTCTAACCCGTTTGATTTGCTGACGTATTTTAATAAATGAAACTACTCAATTTATTTCACAATTTAACGGCTCGCGGCTCGTTCAGGGATTGCGTTGATGTAAGTTCTCTCACTACGCCGCTCTCGAGTTTGGTTTTTTTTTCAAAGTCATTCTATTAATTCGAGCTTCCAAATCAGACGAAACTTGTTCTTTTTTTACATTTTGCACTTTTAACGCCGTTCGGTGATGCGTTTGCTTCGGATTCACCTTCGCAAGCATTTTTTTCAGTGTAAACGAGCACATTATTGAAGTAATGCGCCTCAATTCGGTTGTTATTTTCCTCGAAAATCTGCCGTTCAGGCTGTTCATACAAATTATGCCAGGATGGCAACAAATTTGTAAGTTTCATCGATTCAAAATCGATTTTCGAATGGAAAGCACGGAGAAAATTAAGACCAAAAATGCCATCGTAGTTCAAGTATATATCCTCGCCCGCGATTTGGAATTGATGTTTTAATTCAATGCCATTTACAGTTATATTACCGTATGCGGCGCCGTGTGTTTTTATTGACCGTTCAGGTCCATTGATACCAACTAAGCAGTACCGAATATCTGGATAATACAATACATTGCTTTGAAGACAAGACGCACGAATCATTGAAGCATGAGCTCCGGTGTCAATGAGAAATCGTACACGACGGTTGCAAATGGATACGTCGACTACCCAAGTAATATCGTTTTCAAGAGATACGATATTTTGGATGTAAATTTTGTTCACCCGAAAGTCATCGCGAGGTGTACACTTTATCTGCTCTTTGGGTGAATCTTGAGTCGGTTGAACAGAAGGCGACATTGAATTTATGAATGGAAACAATCTCAATTGATTATTGCTTGAAAATTGGGCTTGCGATGGTTCGTTTGACGAACTTTGAGTTGGTTCTTTGTAATACGTTTGTGCAATATTTGTCGATGTTGCATTTTCAGTCGGTGCATTGACATTACTATTCCGATTTTTGTTATGATAGCGGTCGGAGCTGTGGTTAGTTTTTTTACAATGAATACACGGGTCAAATTTCCTCACTGACGTTTTATTATTGCTCGTGTCATTTTTTGCATTATCGACTTTTTTTTCTTCACCATTTTTCGCTTGCTTGTTGCCACCAGAATTTTCGTTGCTATCATTTTCAACGTTCGATGCCTTTAATTCCTCGGTTTTTTGTAGCGCGTGAGCAATTGCATCAACCAATTTCTCGTGCTCAATATTCATAGCCTTTAGACGAACTTTTCCGTTTAGGAGATTTTGTTTGAACTTACGAACAGCGAGCGATTCGTTCATTGCTCGTTGAGCCGCCTGAATCGCCGTGTTTGTATTTATTGTTGATGAACTAAGAATTTCAAGCAGTTTTTTGGTGCGATTTGCAAATGAATCAATATCTTCCATCGCGCCCTGTCTGATTGCGAGCAATTTCTCCTGCGCAGTTTCAAACGATATTTCAGCGCGTATGTAGCGCTCACGAATTGATGTTTTTATTTCAGGCCACGTTTTATCAGAAATATCGCCGAGAGAAGAGGCAGTTGCCAAGCGCGTTCTTATGACGGTTAGAACAGTTGCATTTTGATCGGGTGCCAAGACGATCATCATGTCTGCATTGGCAATGAATTGAGTTAACTGTGCTTGGCTCTGATTTGAAAATTCAGTAATGCCGCTCAAAATAGCCTCGACTGATATAGCCATGGTTTGAGCCGGATTTGGTAGTTGTTCAGAGGAGATAAAATTGACAAGTTTGATTCGGATGTGTCACGTTTTTCTTCTTCGACCAGAGAATTGGGTCCCGAAGATCCGTCTTCTACCACCATGATTGAAAGATTCGATCGAAAGGTTGTTTCGTGAGTGTTTTGACTGCTAGAAGCGTTGAAAAAAATTTGACTATTATCGTCTTCGATTGCGTTGATGTCAACAATTTTCTCTATATCAATTTGCTCATGCACTTCCGGCAAATCTATTTTCAAATTCAAAACCGTTAAGGCTCTTAGAATTTTTAGTCGAAACTCTGAGACTTTTTTTTGAAACCGATGCTTTTGACCGTTGTTCGAAAGTATTGAAATATGTGTCGACGTACTTAATGAATGCGTTATAACTGTTTATTAATCTCACTTTATATGAATCTATGCGTGTGGCCCTTCTATCAGGCTCGCTTGGCAAAGATCTAGCGGATTCGTAATTGAAAATCGCTTTCGCTGCGTCGTCAAAATCTTTCTTGAGGCTTTCGTACTTAACTTGTTCAAAAATTTCCCTATGTTCAAGATCATCAACTAAACCCTCATCCGACATGTGTTCAAATTTAAAAGAAATCAAACGAAATTCTACTCTAATAAATTCAAATGAGAAATGAATTGGAAACTTAAATTGAAAACAAAATTCAAAATAGAAAAATGAATCAAAATTTAGATCGGAAATGAAGAAATTAATGGAAAAATTTCACTTAAAACGATAGTTCGATACAAAAAAAATTAAAATAATCTAGTTACCACCAGCTTCTATGCGCATACGTGTATTCCCTTGGATAAAACTTCGGCTGCTTGCTGTGTTTGATTCCGCAGATTCTGTGGTACGCTCGGTTGGGCCTGATGTGCAAAATTACTCGGGTACTGGATCGATTGTAATGGAATTCCGTTTCCAATGGGCTGCAGCGGAATTCCGTTGAATTGATTAATGTGATTTTGGTTGAATGCTCTTTTAATATATTTCTATACGAGGAATTTGGCGATTATTAGGACGATTAACACCAAAATTACTGCCAACAACACAATCACTAAATCGTTTGTTCCCGTTGCTCCCGTCGAATGTTGCTCTCTTTGAGGTGGTGGAGGTATTGTAACGTATTAACCACACTTCTATCGTTTCCGATTTCGTATCCCGTGATACCGATTAAACTGCCGTCTAGTAGTCTTCGAAAGAATTTGCCAGTTGCGGATTTTCCTGCCATAACATTAATGCTCATCCGCTCACGGTTTTTCGTTATTTATCGGTTCGCGATTTTGTCTTCAAATCACACGATTTCGATCAACGGGTTTTTTCACGATTATATTTTTTGAGTCTCATTCAAACTAGCTCCACGTTCCACTTTTTTATAGGTTTTATTTTCAACTTCAATTGATTTTGCGCTTCAATTTAATTGAATTTTATGAATTTAACGCTTCAATTGAGTTCAATTTTCTTCGCGATATCTAAGTCCAAAGCTTTCGCAGCGCCAATTTTAGTGGAAACGAATCGGTTTGTTGTCAGAATAAGACTAATTATGAATTTTATTGATTGATAATTGTATAATTGTCAGCCTGGCCGAACGCTTCGTGTATGCTTCCGCATACGCAGGCGTACGGTCTCTCTTTTTTGGCTAATTTTCAATCGCCGCGCGCACACTTCTGCATGCGGGCTTCGCATGCAGGTGTGCGACGGTCGATTGTTAGATTGTTTTTGAATACATAGGCATTCTTACTACTACATTATAACTGGACTATGATAAGAGATATCGACTTGGTGTCTTTGGCAGTGTTGTAGACTAGTTAATGTACTACAACTTCGCCGTAAACAACAAGTAGTTATCGCTTATCAGTTACGCGAAAAAATGATAAGCGGTTTCTCGCGTATTCCGCGAAACTGATTAGAGATAGCGAAATAGTGTCTATGGCAAAGTTGTAGTTCTGCACAAGTACTACAACTCCACTACAGACACCAAGTCGTTATCTCTTATCAGTTTCGCGGAATACGCGAGAAACCGCAGAAAACCGTGAAAAAAGCGAATGTTTTCTTATCATTTTTTCGCGTAACTGATACGAGATAACGACTTGAGCAAATTATAGTACTCGACCAGAGCTACAACTTTACCATAGACACCATCTCGTTATCTCTTATCAGTTCCGTGAAAAATGATAAAGAAAAACGCGTTTTTTCGCGGTTTTCAGCGGTTTCTCGCGTATTCCGCGAAACTTATAGGAGATAACAAGATGTTTTTCTGCAAAGTTGTAGAGCAGCTTCAGTACTACAACTTCGTCATAGACTTCAAGTCGTTATCTCTTATCAGTTACGCGGAAACTGCGAAAACCGCGAATTTATTCTTATCATTTTTTCGCGTAACTGATAAGAGATAACGACTTGGTGCCTGTGGCAAAGTTGTAGTATTCGACCAGCTCTACATTTCTGCCAAAGAAGCAAGTCTCTTACTTCTTATCAGCTTCACTAAAAAAGAGGTGGAAAAATTTCGCGATTTTCGCGGTTTTTTGCGTTTTTTCGCGAAACTGATGAGAGATAAGCAATATTTGTTGCAACAAAATTATAGCAAACCTCGAGTATTACAACTTTGCTTCCGACACTATTTTGTTATCCCTTATCACAGTCCAGATTTCATATGAAGTACATATGGGGCCCTGGAGTCCCCAAAGAACAGAAATGGGTAAAAAGTGTGAAGAACCGTCAAAGTGTTAAAATCAGTAGTCGGGGGCGAAGCTGAAAATTCAATTGCTTCATTTGACATCACCGAAGCTAATTTCAGAAAAGCCTGGAATATTTTGACGAGTCGTTTTGACAACAAGCGTTAGGAGCAATTATTCTGGAGCAAAAGGAGCTGTGAAATCATACATACATAAATGTGTGATATGTCATCGCTTCGGAGCGAAAGCTACACAATAAATGATGGGAAATCTTCCAAGGGTACGCACAAAGATGATGGTTTGGCTGGTCCGATCCGAATGAAAATATCGTCGGGCCGTGGCCAAAAAATTATGAAAGGCTACATTGTATTGTTTATATGCATGTCAACCCGTGCAGTACTTGTGGAGGCTGTACCCGATCAATCGGCCGAAGCATATATCGCAGCATTTAACCGTTTCGTTGCACGAGGCGGGAATGTGCGAAGACTATATAGTGACAACGGGTCAAATTTTGTAGCCGCAAACAAAATTTTACAATTGGAAAATGAACAAGCTATCAAAGATTACAATATGGAAATTGAAAACGGCTTAGCGCAAATGGGAACAATTTTGTTTTAATCCGCCATCAGCACCATGGTTTGGCAGCATTTGAGAACGACATATTGGCAGTATTAAATATCATTTAAAACGAACTATCGGCGATCGTGTGCTAACATTCGAAGAGCTAAGCACTGTGTTGGCACAAATCGAGGCACAAATGTATAAACTCCCGACCAGTTACACCATTATCTGAAGATCCAAATGACTTAGAAGTTTTAACACCGGGACATTTTTTGGTTGGAGACGCGCCAACTGCACCAGCTGAGGCCAATCGGATGGATATGCAACAGAATAGATTGAACCGGTGGGAGATGTGTTGCCGTTTAAAACAGGAATTTTGGGCCTAATGGTCGAGTGAGTATTTGGCTCATTTACAAAAACGAGCTAAGTGGACGAAAAAAGAAGACAATTTGAAAATTGGCGATATGGTGCTACTAATGGACGAAATAAACGCACCATTAAAATGGCCGATAGCAAGAATTGAAAAAATTTATCCAGCAAAGGAGGTTTGGTGCGTGTTGTTGATATAAAAACACGTGGAAAAATTTTTAAGCGTCCAGTTGGAAAGTTGGCGTTACTACCAATCGAGAATTCAACACAAGAAATCCCTGAATCAGAGATGAAACCGATTGAGATAGATGCATCGTCAGAAATGGATATGAAAACACAAAAAAACAGTCATATCAGCCTGTATAGTTACAGATATGAGTAACAAAAAGATGTGAAAAGCAAAAAACGGATTTAAATTTAAAATATGGCACATGTAGACAGCAGTTTTATTGTGTTTCATGCTGTTAAATCCGTTAAAGGCAGAGTTTGAGGTGCGTAAAATACCAGAAAATACATGGCTATATGCTGAACAGAGCGAAAAAATCATGGTTCAAAACGGGGAATGGAATATGCTGACACAAATCAATTTAGATGATCACCACGAAAATGTGGATCAAGTGCATGAAATGGTGCAGGAGTTGGATAAAATTTGCAAAAAAAGAGAAAAAATCACGAAAAAATCATCAGCATGTGATCCATTCCGAGAATACATTGACGAAAAATTAATTGCATTGAATTCGGTAAACAAGGCAATAAGTACAGAAGTGGAAAAACGAGCAAAAAGAGGTGAATTGATTGCTGGAATCATTGGACTAGTCTCCGGTATAATGGGCACATCAGTATGGAATAGATTCATACATGGTGATAATATTCCAGCGGAAACATTGATGGAAAACCAAATATCACTAATGTAAACAGTACCGAAAAAATTCCGTGAGGTGATATATACTTTGAATGAAACAGCGGATTTGAATGATTTGACCGAACAACAAATATATATCACAGCGATCATTCTGGATCGAGAAAGTGAAATTGAGGAAAGACAAGCTTTTTCAATAGAAATTTTAAACCACAGAAAGTGCATCTTAATGAAAAAAATTGTGGCTCTTGGCGAATTGGAATCACACATAGGCACAATAACAAAACAATTACAAAATGGGAGACAGTTGTTCGGAGAATCATTGACTCGAAGGGCCACATATGTTTACAGTTTAGCTACACAAGAAATGTTTATAACAAAAAAAACAATAGTAGTAAATATAAAAATTCCATTGGATGGAAATCAATTTGAATGCGAAACAATATATCCATTGCCGATTCAAGGCCGAGAATTTGATACAAACGTTGAATTTATTTTATTGAACCAAACGTCGCGGAATTATGTGCTTATGACAAGAAAAGAAAAAATAGAGTAATGCAAAAAAGAAAACGGCATAAGCATATGTAAATTGAACAAAGCAATACAAAAATATCAACAGAGAATGCTTGCAAAATGGATGCAGTACTGAATCACGTAAACAACAGTGATTGTCAATGGAAAGAGGCAAAGCAAATCGAGAGGTGGATCAAATTACGCGAGTATGAATGAATGGATACATTGGTCTAGTAACAACATAAATGCGAATATCGTTGTCTGGCAAGGGCATTGTCAAATTCAAAACCAACTGCGAATTACAGACAAGTAATTTTGTATTGACCTTTTATGAAACATCACCTCAAATAAAAATGGGAAATCATTGGAAGGCAGTGGAGATGAAATCGGTAGCGCTACCGGAAATAGAAGACATTCACCTCAGATTCTGCATTATTGTAGAAACAATTGGATCGAAGAAAAAATATACATTGCACATCCGAAAGGTGTGGGGGCAAGTTGACAAACAAATTTGTCAAAAATTTAGATGATTTTTTTCATTTTTTTTGGATATAAGCACCTGCTATTCTGTCGCTTCCGATCATACTTGGTCCAGCTGTGTAAACAAGAGAATCATCGCTCTAAGCAACTAATCCAATTCAGCGCATCGAATTTTCTTCTCAGTTACAATTACTGACCATTCGCATCATGACAACTGTGTTAAGTCAAGAAACTATACATATCAACATTGTAAATCAACGCTACAAAGTTACTGAAATCATTGAACGGATTAATCCTATAATCGTCGATTGCATAGACCTCACTCCTGACTCAACGACCACCGACAATCAACCTTTATCAGTGGATCCACCACCGGGAAACATCAACTACAGCCTGTACGAAGAATGACCTCCATTTTCGCCATATCAAGCCCCAGTCTCACCATTCGATTTGCACGAATCATCGTAGATGCAGCTTTCACCGATAAAAAAGAATCTCTGGCCTGGCAAGATGTCCATCAATTTGGACATGCTTTATGTTTTATATAATATTTATTTCTGAAGCACGTTGTAACAAATGCAAGTTCATTCATATTCATGTAAAGAAGCACGTCTGTCAATATTTTGATAGAATCAAGTTCAGTTTAACTCATTGTATTACTTTTAAAGCACGTATTGCACTTGAAACATTCTTGTTAATTCAGCATTAATTCGATATAAATAGAGCTTAAGAAACAATAGTTAGTCAGTACAACTTTTGTATTCAAACATGCAATAAAGAATGAAGCTACAACCAGAAATCTTTTAATCAAATGTTCTAAAACAGCTGAACATTTACGATAAAGATTTTATTTATTTTTTGATGATTATATGTCGATAAAAGAGTCTGAAAATTACTATCATTTTTATCATTTAGATTCAAGATTTCACGTTTCATTTTTCAATTTAAATTAAAAATCAGTTGGAATGTTAAACACACAAAAAACACATTACCAATCATAAAAAATCATAGAAGAAATGAAGTAGATTTAAACCAAATGTTCACCTTAAAGTTAAATAATAGAAATAAGAGAAATGAACAAACAAAAAATTACGGGTAATTGAACAAAAAAAAATGAATTGAAAAAAACGAATTTTTGTGAATGGTTTAAATCTAGTGCTAAGCAACCGCAAAATATCAGCACAGTCAGTGCGTAACGCAGTGAGTTTCTTTTTTCATGAAATTCATTTTGAATCGAGTTGTTAATAAACATGTATGTTTTCTTTTTAAATAAACAAGATGACATTTGATTCAAATGATCAAGTATTGAATGGAATTAGCTGAGGAAACTTGAAACGATATACCAGATACTAAAAACATTCATGAATTTGAATCTGAAATTTCATTTTAGGCATTTTTCATATACAATTAGTTGAATGTGACTGAAGTTAACTTGAGTTAGATAAAATCACTTTCAATTGACTTTAGTCACACTTAGCTGATTGTAAATGAAAAAATGACGAAAATCTAATTTCAGTTACAAATAGATGACTTTAGTTGATTGCAGACAATCATAGTCGATTATATTTTTTAATCAATATTTAGTCATTTTGTCCGAAATTAGTCGACTTGATTATAGTCAACTATAAGCGACTGGATTTCATACAAAATTTCACAGTCAGTCAGCCAGTCATTAAATTTTCACACGGGATTCTTGTGTTTCGGAAGAAAAAGGAACATGTCAAACTTAGCTTCGATAAAATTTGTAAAATGTGTGTCTTGGAACTTATGCTCAATAGGAATTATTGTTTGTCCAAATCAATATTCAGAAAACGTTTAAATCCCGAAATAATTGTTATATAAATTCCTTTCTCAATGATTAAAAATCTTGCATAAGGAAACTAAAAATTAAGGCGTTGCGATTGATGGCGGAACAACTTAACCCTCTAATGCATACAACCGCCTCTAGACGGGCAACATTTGAACGCCTGTAGAACGTAAACCGTACATCGGATCACATTGCTTCAAAGAGAATTTTTATTCGTCAATGTTCTCTCTTTATTTTTGTCTTTGGCAATATTTGTCTATGTAGTGTGATTGTAAAGTTATAAACAAAAATGTGTGCAAAAACAAAAATTTGACAAAATAAATTATTCGAACTTCAAATTAGACACATTTTTGACACTTTTAAACAATAGATTTGATTGTTCTTTGATTCATGTCAATCGCATTTCCTGACTGAACCATGAGGAATCCAGGATTATGAATATTTTTTTAATTATCTATGGCCAAAAATCAACCAAGTACCAGTACTCCCAGCCCTGGGAAAAATTAATGCATTAGAGGGTTAATGGCCTAGCTCTTTCCAAGCATTCGGAATTGTGTCATAGAGATGGCGCTCCAATTGATTGTAATGGACTATATACACTCACATCAGCGAATACGCTGTGGGAAACAGCGAAAATGTCTATACCATTCATGTGCCTGCTTTCAGTTGAATCAGTTCAGTTTGAAAAGTTCGCTTCAAAATCGTCTTCACTGTCATTTTTTCTTGTTACATTTTCTGCAATATTTCGTGAAATTTTGTTAAAAATCACTATAAATAAAATTCAATTGTCCAATCCATAAATCCGTGTGCAATATTGTTTTTGCTAACTAAAGTATCAATGCAGACATGGAAAAAACTTGACTTTGAATACAAAAAGAGATCGAAACCAAATTAAAATTGAATATTCAATTGAAATCATATTTGAAAGGAACGTCGTTTTGTGGATAGACAATTTCAAATTTGATGATACTTTTATTATAAAATTACGTGATTCGACTGCCATTTCCATAAAAATTCAACTCACACGTTATGCTCAGTACTCTCAGTTTGAAGGGTGTTTTTTTCAAAAATGTTCATATATCGAATGGACATATTAACCATGTTTGCATAATCGAATATTCAACAAAGAAAACGTTTGTATCATTTCGAAACTCTGCGAAATCGAATTGAAAATAAATTATTTGGGGTAAACTAGGAATTACGGTATTCAAAATGTAATGTTTCAAGCAATAAATAAACTGAGAGTAGAAATAAGTAAGTATTGAATATATTCCATTCAGTCATTTGAATGGCAGGTGAATTTTATAATGATACGACAAAAAATCGAATTAAAATTGCATCGGGTCCACATTAAAAATGTTCCACGCGTGAGCCTCGTGTTTAGTGGGGGATATCGTTGTTTCATTTCAACATGGCGGAAAATTTTCGTTTCAAATTATTTCTGCCGTTTGCCATTCGCGTTCTTTTGGTTCAAGTTTTTGTCGACGCGATAATCTCATTCCTGAAACTTCTTTTGCTCTGTTCGTCTTCTTACCACAGTTTGCCGCGACGATTCAGTGGCAAAGGGGAAATAGCAGTTTCATTGCAATGAAGGAGATGTACACATGTAAACTTATATTGCGAGGCACATCGCGTCGCGTGGATAGCGCACACAATCACAATTCGCCTTCATTCCACTACATAGAAACAATATATTACTAAACGAACAGCGAAGAGCGAACACACATCGTCTTGAGCCACAGCGAAAACGTACGAATCATTCGTGTGGATTCTCTCATTTGAGTCGGTTCAGCTTGACTCTTTCGCTTTGGAAAATTGTTCGCATTTTTTTCTTGTTCAAATCAAATTCCATAATGAAAGAAATCATTTTGTTTTTGCATTCAATGCAAAATATTCCGTGAATTTTTTCATTGAATTTGCATTAAAAATTCAGATAAAATCCATTCATCTGGGTGCCAATAATATTTTACCGAGTAAAATCTCAATGAATGCATTTAGTTCATCAACGCTTTTAAATTAATATCAATTGTGCATTGAAATTTTTTTTATATTTCATAAAATGGCGGGATTTTCATTCGGCTAACGAAAAGATTGTGTGTAAAAATGGTGTGAATCCACTGGAAAAAAATGCTTCAGTTCATGGCAAGTAATTTTTGTTTCAATGTGGCCAAGATTTGATATTCATTTTGCAACGCGTTTTCAAGAAGAAGAAAAAAACCGAAATAAGTGAGTATTGAAAATATTCCATTCGTAACCATAAGCAG
>NW_022597157.1:0-12155 GCF_009176505.1 Sitodiplosis mosellana | reverse complement strand
CTCTTTTACATAAGAAAAATAATAAAATGTGCACCTTTCCAAAAAAACCACAGTCAAATGTTTAGGAAGAGTTTAAACATGTCAGGGCGCTAAAACTTATCTTGAGATGAAACTAAAGTCTACTAAGTTGAAAATCAGAAGCCCATGCAATAATCTCGTAAGCAAATGGTTTGATGAAATTAAGGCTTATCTCTTGGCTAAGGCTCTAATTTGCTCCGTACAGCTTTTGTGTTGAACTCAATTGTGAGACTTTGAACTGCGCAATTCGTTCTTCAATTCGCCCGTTTAATAATTCGATTTGATCTCGGAGAAGGTTTCATTCAGCGACAAAATGAGCTGCAAATACAATACGACTGAGAAAAAGAAATGAAAAGAGTATGTGGTACTGCGAATATTTTAAATGGACCCATGCGAATTCAGTCTGAGTCGGAACAAAATGTCAAATTTGAATAAAATTGACCGTTCCTCGAACATAAAGAGTCGCTCGTTTGATCCGATCCAAACAAACGAATAAGTTGTTGTTAGAATTGAAGTTTTTCATAAGCACAGTGAATGTCTCCTTTGGTTTTCGTTGTCGTCGGCTGGAAAGAGCATGAGGTATAGCCAAGGTTGAGATGAAAAAATCGATCTGAAAACCATTTGATGTTAAATTGCAATGAAGCTACTGTTCCTTGGTCTGACGGAAATCTAATCGACAGTTGGTTTTGGTTTACATGAGCTTTGAACATTTTTCTCAACGTTGTGGAGCGGGGCCAAAATCATTGAAGAAAAAATTTGAGCGAGAACAATTGTGAGATAAGATAAATATATATAAATGGACTTGTCCTGTATTACAACTGTAATGTCTTTGCTTCACATAAAACGCGCTTCAAATTCTTGGAGGCAAAAGAGATGTTCAGAGAAAAAATGTAACAAAAAACAAATTGCAAATTCATATGTATGTGTATGGATTCAATTGGTGAAAAGTATTTAAATGTTTATTTCTATATAAAAATAGTAAAAATATAAGTGGACTAAAAGGAATGCATTGAATTATGCTGAAAGCTCTAATCTACATTTTTTTTCTTCAAAATTTTCATTCCAAACAGATACAATAAGTTGATAGATAAAAACAAGTTTTATTCAATTTTTTTTTTACCCTTATAAAGGCAAATCGATCACGAGCCATTGCAACACATTTGAAAGAAGAAAGAAAACACAATTAATTCTAATTAACTTTTGTCTTTATTTAAACAAGTAAAGAAAGAGAAGCGTCTACCCATTCATATCGATTCAATGTATATTTGCCAAGTCGGAATGCGATTGACTCGCCGCTAATATAAAGTCATTAGCGTTATTTATTAATAGTTACGTTTATTTATTGGGTCTATGCATTAAATTTCGGCTTTTTTGAAAGTATAAATTAATGAAAGTATTATCCTACAACCTTCGCCTACATTTCAGACAATTTACAGAAAACATTTCAAAAAAATAACGGTTCATTTGACCATATTTAAAGATCGATCCATTTTTCAAGTTTTTGAAAAAAATCGAACCGTTCTCCACTTAGATGTTTTTGAATAGTCTGAAACAAGTGGTAGGCAGAAGGCGTAATATCTGAAGAATACAGCGGGGGCGCAGCGGGTATTCGAATTTAACTGCTTCTTAGAAATTGTCGACTTTTTCGGTGAAAAGTCATTGAAAAATGTTGCCTTTGAAAACCAGATTTTTCTTACATTGTATAAATTTTTCAATTCTGCTGTCAGAAATTGGTATACGCCGATTAGTTATTGTTGGGAACGATCAAATATAACATTTTGATATGATTTTACCTCCGCACAACGGACCATATCTTTCCCACCCTCGCATATATAGCAAATCACCCATTTTCGAAAGAGCGGCGCCCCCTATAATTACAAGGAGCCACGATCAAAATATGGTTTCTTATGCTTGATTCTATCGAGAAAGGTTCATTCTTCATAATTAGTGCCAACCCGATACAAGAATAATCTTTTTTTCATATTTTTTTCGTGTGAAATAACCAGCTCCCGCAAAAGTCGATTTACAAACTCGTCGATCTACCATTACAGAGTGAAAAAAGAATTAATTATTTCTGACTTCAAAAGAATGGGACATACTGGAAAAGATAGTATTTCAACAGTACTTTGACATGCAGGTAGCAACAATATTACCCGATGTGATATTGTATTATTTGCGCCATCTTCCAAAAAAGGCCGAAAATTAACGCATAGACCCAATAAATGCGTTAGCGAATTCAAAATGTTGTAATTAAGTTGATTACTCTTAAATAAAAATTCTAAAATTCGCCCTTTCTTTTTGAAGAATTTTTTTATGGAGATTTTAGTCATGATTCCTTTTCTCTGTGTTTCCAAATATGCATATTAATCGAAATTTAAATTGACTGTATGGCACAGGGGTGCACACTATGCACATAAAATTGTATACATATTTTGATATGAAATATCCTTATTAAACGATAGGCTATCGTTGATAGCCAAAAAGGAATCATCAAACAAATCAATCAATTTACATTTGTTTTGTTTTTGTTTTGATTTTGGTCAAATTGTTGTTTTTAATATCGAATAACACGATCAATTGATCAAAATGTTCAAATGTCTTCTATTTATTTATAATCATTGCTTACCAAAACCAGCCACATTTCCCATTGAATTATCTAGCAAAAATCAGAAATTGCTCAGCAATGCCTCCCACCTATCCACAACAAGGGATGTCAACGCTAACAAATCAAATCAATCAGCGACCAATGAAGCAAAATGTAAGTGTCCGTTGGCTTTCTCTTTCTCTCTGACATCTTTCAAGTATTTTTTCCTTATCATTTCGTGTTTGTCTACAGAATGATCTTTTTTGGGGCAACAAATGAATTTTCAGCCGAATAATCATCGTTTCCGCAATCGTCTTTTTCATTGTAATACGCCATGCGAAATGTACTAATGTTACTTTTTCGTATGTCTTGCTCTTTTAAAAGTTTGTCAAATGTCTTTTGTTGCATTTTCACTTTTAAAAAATCGTTCAAATCGTAGCGTTTTATTTATTCAATTTTGAATGAAACTTTCGTTGTTCATCGTTTGCATTGTTCAATTCGATTCAATCAAATTAGTCGAGCGTCTGAATAACGACTAAACTTTATTATGCCTCCGTAGTGCCCTTCATTTAGCTTAAAATGATTATGGGAATCGCGAGCTTCCTGTATGACAATGTTATTATTTACTTGGCCTGCTGAGTCTACGGTTTTCTGCTCTTTTCTTTCTTCGTAACTGGAACTGAATATGCTCATTTTTTTAACCTTGAACAAATACAAAAAAGAAATTGATTTTGTATATAATTAAAATTGTGTATGAATTTTCACTGAACTTAAATGATTTTAAACTTGACTACACAAGTATTTCGTTTAGAAAACATAAAGTGATAGCTCAATGTTCATTCAAGTTAATCTCAAGTAATAGGGTTTTAATTTTCTTTTCAATTGTATGCTAAAAACAATTCAACTCCGTCACTTATTTTAACGGGCGCTCGATATAATGCAACGTTCTTATTTTACAATTTACAATTAAGTGAATTATTTCATTTGAGATAATTTTCGTTGGGATCCAACATTAAATTAGGTCCTTATTATCATATTGGCACTTCCTTTTTGTTAATTCCTTGTTATCATATTGCGTCAGCATTTGATAGCTATATGAACGCAAATAAAATCGAAATAAAATCAGTCATCAGTCAACCAAAGAGCTTGTCTTTCAGTTCAAATTAAATTATTTAGGTTAACGATTTTCATTTAGAACTTTTTTCTACAGCAAAATAACGTATGTTTTTTTCCGTTGCCTTTATTACTTATACCTTTATTTACAATTGTCTGCTATAAACTGTTCTTAGTTTCAGCTCGTTTATTTTCGGAACTTTCTCATTTGCTTGTCATTAAAAATATTGATACCCACTCAAATTTTGGAAAAATGGACGATACTAACGCTTTTCATGTTACATCCACTTACAGACAAGTGTCTACAAACGTTTTATACGCAATCTGACTTTGTTCCTCCGTAGAATCTCTTTGATTTATCACATAATAAAGTTTTTATACATATTTTGTTACGTCTTTTAGCCCTAAACGCGGACGTACTGAAACCACTGTCTGTCAATAAATGACAGCAGAAATTTTTGCTCATTTAAAAAAAAAGACTTCCAGCCCGAATCATACGGCGATGCTCTTCTTCTTCTATAGTTTGAATCTTTTTTAAAATTTCATATCATCATTGAATTATTCTTAACGTTAAAAAGTCGAAGTTACTAGATTGTTCATAATCGTCAATAATTTGTATCAAAAAAATTTGATGCTCTTATTGTATTTATTGACATGATTTTCAAAGTCCATCCAGGAAAAGTTGGAAAACGTGCTCCTATTGAACTCACCATTTTTCGAATTTTTCGGAATTTCCAAATGAAGACTGGTTATTCAAGATTCAACTGGTGGATGATTTGATTGCAACCATGGTGTTATCAAGAACAGTCACGGATTTTTTGGTTATTTTAACCGAAAAAATGTCACACTTTTTTAAATTAAAATGATCAAAAATTTTCAATAAAAAATCATGAAAATATTCTGTAAAATTGAATGAAAATATTTTTGGCTAAAGTATCTATGAAATTTCTGCAAAAATTCACAAAATTTTTCATCCGAACTGACCAAAGTTTTTTTTGGTTAAAAAAACTATGAAATTTCAATTAAATTTACCGAAATTTCATAGTTTTTTCAACCAAAAAAATCTATGGTCAGTTCGGATGAAAAATGTTGTGCATTTTTGCAGAAATTGCGGGCTCGGAAATTTCGGGATATATAAACAATTCGTGCAAATCTCGCCAACAATTTGGGACAGATCTTCAACGATTAGGCGAAATATTTCTTTCATGTTGAAATAAATTTTATCGTACTAGATGTTCAAAGGCAGCAAAGGTAGGAATCGTTTGCTTTTATCTGTCAAATCGATCGTCTAGAAAAGTTGGTTGGAAAAATTATTTTGGTTGAAAAATTGCGATTTAAAATAACTTCCAAAACGAGGGAAGTGAAAAAATCAGTTCATGCTGGTATGTAGTATGATCCATGTATTGAACATCGTTCCTTTCATTCGAAAAGAAGATGAAAACAGAATTCTTCGCATCATTCAAGAAGCGATTGTGTCTAGAAAAACTCCACGTATAGCTATAAACTGTTTAAATGAAAAAAAAGTCAATTTATAGTGAAATGTTCTTTTTATTATAATCGGCCGATTTATTTACTGACATGTTGCGAAATGCGTATGTGGACGTTATAACGTATATGGATTAATCAAATAATCATAAAAACTCCTGCTCATGTACAAAGTAACGTTCCGGAACAGAAATGTCGTGAAATTTTCCCATCGGCTTGATTTTTTTAGCGATGATAGTACTGAAGTTTGCGAAATGTACATCATCCAGCAGTTCAAGGTCAACATTCGCTCGTATTTTGCACAAAATGGCGATGCATTGATAAGCAAATTGTTCCTTGAATTCTCTTATATTCGATAAGAGAACCGTTGCCGTAACCCCGAAGTCCATTAGTCCAACTTGGGCGCGTCCATCTGTTAAACCGATTTGAAACTGTGCTCGGTACCACATTTCCGTTCCATCGTCATCTGGATGGAGTACCAGGCATAGTTCCAACTTGTTTGGCATGTAGGGAGCTGTAGTTTTGTGTGAGTTCAAACCAAACTCCGTGAGTTCCATTGACTGTTTTGCAAACAATTTTGCAATGAAATACCCAATAAGAACCTTTTTTTCGAATATCCATTTCCATCTAGACATATTGATATTTATATTTCTGACTGTGTGGAGCAAGATTTGATTGTGTGTACAACTGATGATATAAAATGTAAATTATTTCGACTGCCATATGAAGAAATGTATGTGTTTCAACCACTGTTGCACACTTTACATGAATAAGATTAAATTGTACATTCATATTACGACCATTCCACACGAAATCAGTTAAGAATTGGATCGACCCTCTGCGAATTGGCTGAAAATTTGCATGGAGTTTTGTTTTCGGTAGAAAACGAGAAAACCAAAATCTTAGGGCTGTAAGTGGCCCACATTTTCGAGTTCACCCAGTGTAAATTTTTCAAAAAATTGAAAAAATCGAAAAAAAGGGTTTGCGCCAACTGAAATCTTACTATGAAGTAGTTGACACATTGCCAAGACCCTGGTACCGTTGGAAAGGTAATCGATGGGGCTACAAAAACTGCCTAGTAACTTACTCCCTTTGACCCCATTGGGGCTCCCAAAAATGGGTTCAAAGTATAAAAAGTGAAAAAAGTCAAAAACACGGTGTTTTTTGACATGTTTTTTTCGCGTCAAAAGATGGCCCATGTCGCGCCGCTTCAGATAAGAAATTCAAATTCCGTGTATTGACCATTGAATTTTTTGTATTTGGCCTCGGAAAGTAGATCATATCTTATTTTTCAGCGTTTTTGTGGAAAAAATGGCCTCTTACGATGTTTTGATCTGAGAAAACTGCTATTTTTTCGTCAAAATACATTAAAATATTACCATTTGAACATCGGTTTACCTATAAATTTGGTCTGAAACTGACTTTTTTTTCACAGAACAAACGAAAGTTCAAAATTCGCATACAAAATCACACTTATGGCACAGAAAACTCACCTATGGTGGCCTGGTATGAGTCTATTATCACGTAATTTTGGACGAGAAATCGATGTAGACTTATTTCAATCTGGTTTGATGAGCCAAAAATGCCGAAAAATGGCCCTGTTCCAGCTTATGTTCTCAACTCGCCATATTTTATACAGAAAATCACTTTTTCTACTTCAAAAATGCCTTATTCTGCATTCCAAAAAAAAAATATGGATAATTTGATACTTTTATGTTAGAAAACTGCTATTATTTTTGAAAAATAATGGGGGTCCGTGAACAATAATATATCAATTTGCTTATACTTTGGTCTCAAATCTACTTTTCCATTGGAAAATTCACTCAAAATGAAGATTTTACATATAAAACTCTGAATTGAGTAAAGAAGTTGGTATATTTTGGTTTATTTCTTCAGAAAATAAAAGCCATTGATGTTGGAACGCAGAATAAGGCATTCTGAGATTAATTAATCTCATTAAATGTAATCGGCCGTTGTTATGAAAAATTTACGTTCAATAAATTTTATTGAAATTTTTCAAATATTTTTGCTGGAATTTCATATTTATTCTAACCAAAAAAATTCACGGTCTATTTCACTGAAGATTTTTGGTTGTTTTTTTCGAAAAAATTGTTTTTAAATATTTTAACCAAAAAAATTTACGGTCAATTTCATTGAAGATTTTTGATTGATTTTTCAAAAAAATTATATTTATTTTAACCAAAAAATTGTTCACATAATTTTACTGAAACTTTTCGGTTCTTTAAACCAAAATGTTCTATGTAAAATAACTGAAAATCAAGTTTCAGTTAGTTTAACAAAAATTTTTAAGTTAAAAAACCGAAATCGTTTTGGTTGAAATAACCATGACTTTTCTTGATATATTAATATATACGAATACGTTATTAAACGAATACGTTAATAAAGACAGAACAAGTCAGTCTGCTGCGGCACCTAACACCCAACACACGTCTTTCACTCATTGCATTGTTCATACCTTTATGTAATACAGATATCTTTATATAGCACACATACCTTTATGGTGTCGTGTACATTAAACACACAACAAACTGAACTCACGGTTATTCACACTGCATGTGTTTGGTACCGTGCCGACGGAATGATACATGAGATTGACCACATCGCTTCAATACGAACAATCTTTTCTTTCATTCTCCTTTTCTTTCATTCATTCTACACATTCGCCCAACACACTCACACGCTCTACGTCACATAACGCTACCAAAAGCTTGCACTGGAAACTATATACAGTAATTACACATAGAGCTAAGACGAGTTGAAGTTGGGCTATGGATGCGATCGGTTGTATTACAATTATTCAATAAAATAAAAGTAACACTTGTCTTAAATCATTTGAAATTCCCGTTTTTTGATCGCACAACTTAGAGATTTTGCCCTAACTCGCTCCAATCTATATATATAAAAAGAAGTGACAATATTGATTGAGGCTCCATAACTCAAGAACGAGTCGAGCAAATTCAAACCTGAGACAAGCATTTGAAAGGTGCTGTTTATGCGAAGGTTTTTATGTAAAAAACACCTCTGTATGTGTTTTGGTTGTCGAGTTATTACGGTTTGAGTGAAGGTGTTCCTTTCCCATATATATTTGCATATTACACACATTTCTGCTGTTTTCGCTGAGCATTGCATTTCTTTGCATTGAATTTCAATAAAGTCAATTTTATTTTACATTATAACAATAACGGCATAAATTGTCCATTTCTTACTTCACACATAATATAACAATTTGTTTATGATCAGCACATAATGACTTATCAAAAAACGTTAGTAGTATGAATTTTTATTCGTACCGATATATGATACGACCACAAGAAAAAAATTACATTTTAAGATGTGGCAAACTTTGTCATCAACATGCTGTCGATATGTATGCAAAAATAGAAACAGAACGTCTTAATTTCCTTAGATTCAATCAAGCCAAACTAAGATCAGAAGAATACATCCATTTGCGTGATGCAGTTGTCAATGATGGCAATGTTAATGATGTCGGACGTTTAACAATATTACCATCGTCATATGTCGGCAGTCCGCGCCACATGCACGAATACACACAAGATGCAATGTCATATGTTCGCAAACATGGTCGACCTGATCTTTTTATCACATTTACCTGCAATCCACAATGGGCGGACATCAAAAACAACTTATTTGATGGACAAACACCAACAGATCGGCACGATATAACATCACGTGTCTTCCGACAAAAATTAAAAGCAATGATCGAACTGATTGTCAAATTGAAAATATTTGGAGATGTTCGTTGCTGGATGTATTCGATTGAGTGGCAGAAAAGAGGCCTACCGCATGCACACATTTTGATATGGTTAGTTAGAAAAATTTCACCTGATCAAATGGATAGCATTATATCAGCTGAAATACCATCTGAAGTTGACGATTCACGATTGTATGCCGTTGTCACGAAAAATATGATTCACGGCCCTTGCGGTGAATTTAACCCGAATTCACCATGTATGATTGACGGAAAATGCTCAAAGCGGTTTCCAAGAGAATTGATTTCTGAGACGATAACTGGCAATGACGGATACCCACTGTATCGACGTCGGTCACCAAATGATAATGGCCATACAGCAACACTTAAAATTCGAAACCGAGATGTTACCGTCGACAATCGTTGGGTAGTTCCATATTCACCGCTATTGTCAAATATATTTGAAGCTCACATTAACGTTGAATATTGTAATTCAGTGAAGTCGATCAAATATATTTGCAAATATGTCAACAAAGGCGGTGATATGGCTGTTTTTGGAGTAGCCAATGACATCAGAAATGATGAAATTGCTCAATATCAAATGGGACGCTACATTAGCACTAATGAAGCTTTTTGGAGAATTTTTTCTTTTCCGATGCATGAGCGATATCCTGCTGTTGTTCATTTGGCTGTTCATTTGGAAAATGGGCAGCGCGTTTATTTCACGGATGCGAATGTAGTGCAAAGAGCAGCACAACCGCTATCAACAACATTGACTGCATTCTTTCAATTGTGCGAAAGTGATGATTTCGCCAAAACATTGCTGTATTCAGATGTAACGCATTATTACACTTGGATTTCGAAAAAATGGCAACGACGTAAACAAGGGACACCAGTTGATGGCCATCCAGGTGTTTTTCATGCAGATACTATGGGAAGACTATATACAGTTCATCCAAACAATGCAGAATGTTATTATCTGCGATTGTTGTTGATAAATGTTGTAGGACCATGCTCATTTCAACATTTGCGAACAGTCAACGGTGATTTATGCCAGACATATCGCGAAGCATGTGAGCGTTTGAATTTGCTGGAAAATGATGCTCACTGGGATTTGACTCTTCAGGATGCGTCGATTGCTTCCTCTCCACATCAAATACGTATGTTATTTGCCATAATAATATCAACATGTTTTCCGTCGAATCCGTTAGAATTGTGGAATAAATATAAAGATTTTATGGCAGAAGACTATTTGATTCGATTGCGTCATCGCACAGCAAATCGTGAACTGCTAATTTCATTGGAAATGTATAATGAAGCATTAATAGCAATTGAAGATTTGTGTCTTGCCATTGCAAACAAAGCATTACAACAATTGGGTTTACCATCACCCGACGGTCGAATGCATAACTTATTTGATCGAGAATTACAGCGGGAACAACAGTACGATCCTAATGAATTGCAATCATATGTCAATTCGAATCTTCCCAAATTGAATGACGAACAAAAAAATGTTTATGATACCATCATGCAAGCTGTACAAAATGAGGCTGGTGGATTGTATTTTTTGGATGCGCCTGGTGGTACTGGTAAAACATTTGTTATATCACTGATTTTGGCAGCTATTCGAGCACAACATAAAATCGCATTGGCGCTTGCTTCGTCTGGAATTGCTGCTACATTATTGGATGGTGGACGAACAGCACACTCTGCATTAAAATTGCCGTTGAATGTGCAGGTT
Organism: Sitodiplosis mosellana; assembly: GCF_009176505.1. NCBI lineage: Eukaryota > Metazoa > Arthropoda > Insecta > Diptera > Cecidomyiidae > Sitodiplosis > Sitodiplosis mosellana. Next base: position 1,484 of record NW_022597157.1, on the reverse strand, counting down.
TGTTTGTATTCATTGATTGATTTAAAATGAATTTGTATTAATTATTATTTTGAAACGTACAGGTTATTGAGAATCCAACATGCAACATTTCAAGAAATTCAGCGATGGCAAAAGTTTTGCAGCAAACATCAATTATACTATTGGATGAATGTACAATGACGCATAAAAAATCACTGGAAGCAATCAACCGTACAATGCAAGATTTGCGTGGCAATGGACGAATCTTTGGTGGTGCATTGATATTATTGTCAGGTGATTTCCGACAAATATTACCCGTGGTTCCACGATCTACACCGGCCGATGAGATCAATGCATGCTTAAAATTTTCTTTTCTGTGGCGTCATGTCCAACAATTGACACTTAAAAAAAATATGCGAGTTCATTTGCACAATGATCAATCTGCAGATCGGTTTTCAAAGCAATTGTTGGAGATCGGCAATGGCAAAGTTCGAATCGATAACTCGAATGGGTTGTTTACTTTACCGAATGATTTCTGCACAATTTTACAATCAAAAGAAGATTTGATTGCACGCGTATTTACCAATATTGTTCAAAATTACAAAAATCATGATTGGTTAAAAGAACGCGCAATACTGGCACCGAAAAACGTTCATGTCAATGCAATCAACTTTCAAATTCAAGAAAAATTGCCAGGTGCAGTGGTATCATACAAATCTGTTGATAGCGCAATGAACCAAGATGAGGCAGTGAATTACCCAATTGAATTTTTCAATTCACTAGAACCATCTGGTATGCCACCGCATCTTTTGAATTTGAAAGTCGGCTCAGCAATTATTTTACTGCGAAATCTAAATGCGCCTAAAATGTGTAATGGCACAAGGCTGGCAGTGAGCAAATTAATGACAAATTTGATTGAAGCCACAATATTGACTGGCAAAGCAAAAGGTGAAAAGGTACTCATTCCGCGTATTCCACTGATACCAACAGATTTACCATTTGAATTCAAGCGTCTGCAATTCCCAGTGCGCTTATCATTTGCTATGTCCATCAATAAGGCGCAGGGACAAACGCTTCAAGTTTGCGGATTAAATTTGCAAGAGCCATGTTTTTCGCATGGGCAGCTATACGTGGCCTGCTCAAGAGTTGGCATTACACGATCATTGTTTATTTATGCTCCAGATGGAAAAACAAAAAATATTGTGTATTCGAATGTATTGAATTGAACAATAAAACACCAAATTTAACCTATTTACCTAAAGAATAATAACAACAAAATTTCACTTCCGTTACAATCATCAACTTTCACTATGGCAATGCATTTTTTTCACTCATAATTGTAATTGTGACAAGCAAGTGTCCAATGTGATTCAATGACATTCGTTATTTCTACTTGGCATTTTGAGCTGAACACAATTGGTTTTCTTTTACTTGAATTTATATAATTGTATAAATTTCGAGCGCATTTACATCTGGAATCTGATAGTAAGTATTATCCATCATGGATTTATTAGTGAACAAAATTT
>NW_022597156.1:1428-4730 GCF_009176505.1 Sitodiplosis mosellana | reverse complement strand
TAGAAACGTTTTACGGTCGCATTACATAGCAAAATTGGTCTGGAAAGGGCTAACCTACATTACAATACCCCTTCACTAATGAGTAACCGCCGCCACATCAAGTTCAATAGTTCTTCTCGTAAAATTATAGTTTTTTTCCACAAAAATGCACAAAAACATACCAAAATATTGTGGAGAACAAAAATACAATGATTTTGTGTCGTATTTGTTTCCCATGTGATACAAACATATGCGTATGGACATGCTTATTGACCGCTTTATGTGTAGAGTGTAAATTTTACACTAACAACTTTAGTGTTAGTTTTGCGTTTTTGAAAAACTGACATATAATTTTTGAAAAATTTATATACGATTTGCCCGTTGAGCCAAAATCTCTGGATAATATAACCATGAAAAATCACTCAAAAATGTAGTTGTACTTGAAAATAGTGTAAAATTTACACTTCCAGCGGACGCGGGTTAAACCGAGAAATCAAAACGGTCAAATTAAAAATTTTCGGCTGAAATTCTTCCACGAATCCACTGAATTGAAGTGAACCAACTTGAGTTCAAATCAATTCAAATCCCTCAATCAATTTGAGTACATTAATATACTGAATATTGGGTATTAATCGTTCAATGATAAAATTGAATCAGACAAAACTGAAACGTTACCAGATTCTCGGATGTGTTTGAACTTATTGAAAACGGTAAGAGTAGCATCGGGGTGCAAATACGTCACGAACACCGTGTATGAAGCGCCAAATTCGGCGGCGACTTGAAATATGGCATACAATGAGCTTTGCAAATCAGTTTTCACATACAATGCGATGTAAACAGCGCTCGCCACCCAGCCAAACATCAACAGGATCGACACGACGGCAAACATTATTTGATTACGCACCCGAACGTGTAACGGTGTCTCTGTCGGTGGCGTACACATGCAAATGTATGTCAAAAGCTCACGATTCAATTGTAATGGTTCCATTGTTTTTCTGCCCGATCGAAGCTCGCGAAAATTCAATTAATTTACGAGAAATCGGTTCTGTGTGCAAATTCAGTCCTGATTTTGTCAGTAATTTTTTTTCCCGTTGTTTTTCTGAATGTTTTAATTTCAATGCTTGCAAATTGCCACCAATAAAAAAAATAATTCACAAAGGAAAAAATTCTATTTTTATAGGGATTTTACTTTAATTTGACTTTTTCCGATATTTCTTTCCTCTTTAAAATATATTTTACTTCTTTCAAATTTGTTTATACTTCATCAAAACTGCCTGAAATGGTTATATTGGTCAAAACTTATCAACTGACGGGTTCGATGCAAATACTTTGACGTATGGCTGCTACGAGCCTTTTTATAGCAGATTTTGAACTGCTCACAACCAAAAGATGGTCAACAAAACGTTTACATGACTAATTGCCATGGGACAATAATAATTGTCGTCACATTTTCAGATTTGCTGCCATGCAAAAATGAAGTTTCCGTGGACTACATACCATTTTGACAAGTTAATGACCAGGGCCAACCAAAATATTTTTTAAAATATAAAATATGTTTTTGCATATTTTCACCTCTTTTTTTAGGAAAATACGACAACAAATACGATGACAAAGTGAATGCGAAACAAATTTCAAGTTATTCAGCATCTTCAAACGGCGAAACATTTGGCAAATGAGAAACGGAAATCAAAAACAGCAAACACAAAAATGCAAACGCTTCTGATTGCTATGCCATCGCAGGCTGAAAATCAAACCGCCAGCAATTTTGCCATGGATTTGACGAACGCATTTCTTAAATCAAATATTTCACTGCACAAAATAACATGTCCCGCAATGAAAGAATTCATTGAAAAACACACAAAATTTACGGCACCATCCGAGACTACTTTACGTAGAAACTGTGTTCCAAAGTTATTTGAAGGGACCATAGAGCAAATGAAACGAATTGCAGCCGGCAAATATCTTTGGATCTCAGTTGACGAAACCACCGATGTCGAACAACGATGTGTGGCAAACTTAATTTTTGGCCGATGCTATTTGTTCGCTACAAAGGTTTTGGAGGCAACACAATTGCATCTTTTTTGGATGAATGTGTAAATGAGTTAAGTGAGTGATCTGCGAGAACGTTGGAATGTGATTGATTGATTTGCGTATTAAAAAAACAAATAATTTCAGATATCGACAAAATAAACGTGCTGCTAGTTGTCACAGACGCAGCGCCGTACATGTTGTGTGCAATGAGAGCGTTGAATATCCTTTACCCGAGAATGATTCACATCAAATGTCTTGCCCACGGGCTTCATCGCGTCGCTGATTTCATCCGAAGTAAATTCAAAGATGTGAATGACCTGATTTCCAGCGTAAAGAAATTTTTTCGAAAGGTGAATATTCTAAATTATATTTGTTGTCGTTCATTTTTTCATTCGTTAGTTGTACAATAAATGTTGTACGTTCTTTTGTTTACAACAGACACCACGCCGAAAAAAACAGTTTAAAACTATGTTTCCGGATATACCCACACCGCCACAGTCAATTCACACTCGCTGGGGAACGTGAATTGACGCCGCCGTCTATTATGCGACATATTTTGGGCAAATCAAAGACTTTTTGGCTCAGTGCGATTCTGAGGAGGCTCAAAGCATTGAAAATGTACAAAACGCAATTGCCATGCCAAATATCAAGGAAGATCTCGCCTTTGTAAAAGCCAATTTTGATTGTTTTACAGTCGCTGTAATGAAGATTCAAACAAACGGGGGTTTTCTTGCAGATGCAATCAATATAATGCCCAGAATTTTGCAATAAATTTGATGCCGTTGCCAAAAAAATCCAGGACCGGATACTTTACGACAAATTTCAAACATTTTGAATGGTGAAACAATCGACAAACCTAACGAATATATTGATAATTTAAGCCCAGGTGAATTGGAAGCATTCAAATATGCTCCGGCTGTTTCGTGTGATGTTGAACGTACATTTTCTCATCATAAGCGAGTATTAGAAGATACACGACGATCATTTGTGTTCGATAATCTTCAAAAACATGTTATAATTCATTGCAATAAGTTTTAAAATTGAATGTACCTTTAAAATTCAAGGAAATATACCTTTAAATCGAAATATATTTTTCGACATATTTCGCTTGTTTTTCTCGAAATATAAAATACATATTTTGGATTTTTTTCAACATATTTTGGTTAGCCCTGGATATGACCGTGTTGCTATCCACACCGGCATTTCGATAGAAAATTTAGCTTTGGAAAACGGGCAACGTTAAACAATCTATACAATACACTTACTTGCGGCGCTCGAAAACAAAAATTCAT
>NW_022597156.1:0-1418 GCF_009176505.1 Sitodiplosis mosellana | reverse complement strand
GCGGCGCTCGAAAACAAAAATTCATTCAAGGACACCAAAGAAAAATATCGTGCAAATAATTGATACTGAAATGTGTTTTGAAATGATTTTAGTTGCAGCGAAAAATCAATAGCCAAGAATCCAGGAGGTAATTGTTTGGGGTATTTAATTACCGCACATGATACGTATGTAACTTAATGGAGTGTTTTCACACCACGTATGACTTTTGTTTTCGTCCCATTTGGAACTGTTCGCCCGAACTTCGTCCTTTTCAATTTTGATAGCATACCTCAAATTGGCCTATTACAATTTTGACTTTGTTTTTGTTGTGTTGTTTGTGTTTTTGTGTTTGATTCCCATTTCGATGTATCTTTTGACCATTGTTTACCACACTTGTGTCTGCCTTTAAAAAAATGTTGAAAAACACGGCAATTTCGTATTCAATAAAAACCCGTCTACCGTGTTATTCTTCCGAAATTTCCCGTTTGACTGTTTAACGTTTAACAAACGAAATGTGGGCGTTTTTCTAGTTTTTTGAACCATTTCTCCTCTATATAGGAATTTCTGGAACAACTGCAATTGTAAATTGGAATTTCTAACATTTTCTGATACGACCACAGATATATCTTTCCCTATATAGGGTTAAACACTGTTTATTCAACAGCAAAAGTCGAACAATTGAATAATATGACGTACGCATGTGACGTTCGTTGGCCAATGCCGCTGGTGCTGCTGCACATTTATCTCTATTTGCTGTCGCTGATCGGCAAATAAGCACAATCAATAAGATAAAACTTTAATCTAAACAAAGTCAAGCGCTGCTAATAATGGATTTCTGAGTTTAGGAGTGCAGCGTGAGCAAGCCGCGATTAGATTATTCTGAAGTACATTTCACTTAAATCGCTAGCGCACGGAATCGATCGGAATTTTTGAGTTTGTACGAGTAAAAATAAACTTATGGCTAAACGATTGAACTTCAAGCTTAAGTCAATATCGCTAATTGCAACATTGTACGACATTGGAATTGGAATATACCGTCATTCGAACTAGGAAATGCAATTGTTTGCCGTTTCTGATCATATTATTTATGATGGTTTTTTGCTGATGAAGTGAACACGGGATTCAAATGATAAAACGATTCATTAACATCAGCTCTATTAGCCAGTTGCTTGAATGTACTTCAAAGGATCATGAAGATAAGTTTCTAAAAATATGATTCAATTGAGATTTATTTCAAATGCACACAACTTTCAATCTGTCATTTTGACAAGCTCAACTCGATGCATGAACAATCGAATAGATTTAGCTTTATGGGATACAGTTTCCTTCACGTTGGCCTTTTAAATAAGCTCAATGTAATTTTACTGGAATTATTTCAATTGCACAGATTAGCGAAAGAATTCCCATATTTTTCGATTCAGTTTATTTTCAAAGTCGAA
>NW_022597155.1:858-1872 GCF_009176505.1 Sitodiplosis mosellana | reverse complement strand
ATGGTAGAGGATCACAAAAATGATTCCAAATTCGGTTCACTGTAAATATATTGGATATCTACTGAAAAAATGCCCATAAACTTCAGTGTACTAACAATTTTGTGCGACCCAAAAAGCGACACTTCCACATATTTGGTCCCAATTTTTTTATGTGTTCAATATTTATGTCAAATATATACATGAATATCTGCTAAAAGAGTTAGTCTTTTACAATCATGTGCTCATACAATTCATTTGTCACGAAAATTAATGAAAAAATGGCATTTTGTTCGGAAAAGCAAGGTGTACGAACAATTTTGTGAGTAACTGTATTTTTTTTCCAAAAAATACCAAAAGAAAAAAAAAACGAAAATGTGAACGCAACCTTCAAACGTGGTGCGAACGTCATCGTCTCACGAATGTCGGACGAACGCTACCTATAATGTGCTATAATGACATATCTGTCATTCACGCATTCAATTGTGAATAAGTAAAGTTGAGTCGACACGCTCGTTAGGCATTTGATAGCTTAGTTTGAACGAAATTTAATACACAACTCCATTCTTTTTCGAGTTCATAGCCAGTATATCTGTATATTTCTTTCAATAAAACAAAAATGTCAAAAGCTCAAGCAAATTGCTATTTATGTTCTTCAAATCATTCAGTTCATCCATTCCCGGGCATGATTTTGCTAGAAGATTCATACGGTATACATGTAAGTATGAACTTTTATATTGATCGCGCACTCAATTTACGTGTTTGGCATTTTTTGTTGCTGATTTTCTTCCCTCATTTGTGCCATTTACTCTAGGTTCCGGTTGGTTCTGTTTTATGCTGTGGGTGTGAAACGTTGTTGGTCCGTTTCAGCAACCATTTCACTTCCGCGAGACAAATTCGTTTACACCACGTTCATCTGCTCACTTCGGGTGCATGCAGTCTCTGTCTATGTGGTGGGGATACAGAAAACTTTGCGGATGCATACGCATCAAATGTGAACTTATCAACATTCGTGGAAATGGTGTATAAAATTCCAGT
>NW_022597155.1:0-848 GCF_009176505.1 Sitodiplosis mosellana | reverse complement strand
CGCTAACATTGTTGTGAACGGCTTCGAGCACGTCATGATGTGACATTTCACCTATGAAAAATTGAAAATTTCAAATCAAACATGTTGCTTTGTTTGAGAAATGAAAATGCTCACAGATTTTGTCATTAAATTGAACAAACAAAATCTGTCTTCAGAGCTCAATATCAAGTTGCTCGTGGCAAGAAATGGCTTTGACTCCTTTTGTCGAAAAATAAGTGCATCAATACAAGTGCAAGCAAGAATGTACCTGAAATGTACAAATCGACTGGAACGCCTTTCAAAACGCTGCTCCCACCAACTGCATTTTAACTTCATGGAATTCTGCTTGTGACAAATGTTCAGTGCATTTTGAGTAAATTTCATGTTTAAAACCACTTGATAATAATGAAGGACAAACTTTAGAGCAAACTGAATGCGATTTAATAAAAAGGAAAAGACGAGCGAAGAAGAGGTTCTGTTGAGTGAGCACAGCTTTACCGCAATAAAAACATACAGTTACTCACAAAATTGTTCGTACACCTTGCTTTTCCGAACAAAATGCCATTTTTTCATTAATTTTCGTGACAAATGAATTGTATGAGCACATGATTGTAAAAGACCAACTCTTTTAGCAGATATTCATGTATATATTTGACATAAATATTGAACACATAAAAAAATTGGGACCAAATATGTGGAAGTGTCGCTTTTTGGGTCGCACAAAATTGTTAGTACACTGAAGTTTATGGGCATTTTTTCAGTACATATCCAATATATTTACAGTGAACCGAATTTGGAATCATTTTTGTGATCCTCTACCAACAATTTGACACATTGGTTATAGCAAAAATATCACTCTCTAATCCAGA
>NW_022597154.1:228-1173 GCF_009176505.1 Sitodiplosis mosellana | reverse complement strand
TGGTTGTGCGATCTATCGATGAACGAAACGATTACAGCAATGACAAAATAACATTGAAAATAAATCATTGAAAAAGTACCTGTGCTTGATCGGGTTGTGCATCAATCGACGGTGCTGATGATTCAACGATTTGGTTTGAGCGAGATGTTCCAGCAGTCGGGGCAACATTTCCAGCTGACGGCAAAGTCTACAATGATAAAAATTATTTGAAATAATGAAAAAACACATCGAAAATGCAAACATTGAAATCATACCTCGCCTGGATCAATCAGTGCGTGGGCCGTTTCATCAATCGGGGCCACGTCAATGCTTCGATTTTCCAATGGTTGTGCGATCTATCGATGAACGAAACGATTACAGCAATGACAAAGTAACATTGAGAAATAAATCATTGAAAAATAACCTGTGCTTGATCGGGTTGTGCATCAATCGACGGTGCTGATGATTCAACGATCCGGTTTGAGCGAGATGTTGCCAAACTTGATGGCGGTGTCAATGGATTTGTCACAATCGACTGAATTTTTCGCATCTAGACACATTCGGATATGTATTAGATAAATTTTGTAAATTTCATAAATAAATATAAGTTCTTACCCCAAATAATTTGTGTGAGTACATAAGGTTGTGTGTTTGCTCATTTGCGGCCAATGATTCGGAAACGGTGACTGTATCTTTCGCAAGATCCCACTTGATAGAGCCGAAATATCCATTGAAATTTTCATCCTCGTTGACGAAACCAGTTCCGTTTGCAAACACCTTTACACCAACGGCTCATGGACATTTCTCCCCGGGCGAGCGGGCAAACGAGCGGGCGAGCGGGTAACCCGCTCGCGCATATACCGCACCCGTTTGCCGTCCGCCCGTTCTGATTTTATCAAGCGGTCACATAACGGACAAAAGCGGGCGAGCGGGCGGGTAAACGGTCAAGTAAACGGCAGATAATAT
>NW_022597154.1:0-218 GCF_009176505.1 Sitodiplosis mosellana | reverse complement strand
GGCGGCACACCAGTTCATGTACCGCACCCGTTTGCTGTCCGCCCGTTTTGATTTTATCAAGCGGTCACACAACGGACAACAGCGGGCGAGCGGGCGGTTAAACAGTCAAGTAAACGGTCAAGTAAACGGCAGGTGATGTATTTGGCATCGCTGCCGTTTGCCGCCTGCCCGTCTTGATTTGGCTCATGGTCATTACTCCCCCAGCGAGCGGGCGGCAC
>NW_022597153.1:6749-12085 GCF_009176505.1 Sitodiplosis mosellana | reverse complement strand
ACCGGCAACACTTCAATTTTCCGGGCGATGACATATTTTCGAACATTTTATCAAATACTATGTATATTTTACCGCTTGAAATGACAGATGGCGCTAATTTCTGTTGGAATATTTGAAATTATGTCATCGCCCGGAAAATTCAAGTGTTGCCGGTAAAATGTATATAGAAATTTATATATAAATGTCAAATTTTACGGCGAACACCTAAAATTTCCGGGGATTCTTTTCTGTGTGTAGATCGCTTCATTCTTTATAACACATCGCATTTTTATTTATCAACTGGTTTATCGCGTTACCAATGGGGAAATCGAAATTCCACTTGAACACTGTCACTAGCTCGATACAAGCGCGAAACGCCGTCGTCATCGCGCTACAATTTCATATCATTTATAATTATTCGTATCAATTAGATGGCTAAACAATTATAACAACTCTTATGGTTTGAGGTTTATGCTAACGAGCTTGAACGACACTCAATTCAATGTACAGTAAAGCTTGCCACATTATTAGTCCTCATCGTTTCGTATAAAAAAAACAATTTATGGGAGACAAATGCACAATTTATGTCATCATGAAGATGATATAAGCAACCTATTATACAGCGTTGAAATTGAAGCGTTCACTTTTCAGAGCGTATATGTTTTGGCTTCGCCCATGGGCTACGATGGGACTTGTAACCAAACGCTTACGACATTGTATCTACCATGTGCAATACATTGTATTCAAAATCATGAAAATCACGAAAGTCATTAATGTTTCACATTAAAATCAAACAAATGATTCCGTTGTGAGGTGCTTTGATGTAGTGAATACGCTTATTTCGGATGCGACGCCATCGTCATCTGTCTAGTTGATGTGCACACATCTAGATCAGTTGCTGCAGCACCGTTTCGGGACTCGGACAACAAAAAACGAATAGAGTACTAATGAGACGAGATATTTTCAAGCTCGGTATGTATTACACTCTCGTTATCTCTCTCTCTCTCTCTCTCTCTCTCTCTCTCTCTCTCTCTCTCTCTCTCTGTGTGTGTGTGTGTGTGTATGTGTGTGTCTTACTCATTCTCTATCTCTTGTGTCGACGATGAAAACGCAATTTCGTTGCCACGCAAAACCTTCTGTGCTTTGGGGAAATGTTCATGATCAATTTGTAATGCTGTTGATTGTTTCGTATTATCCGTTCGACTCATTTTTTCTCTATTCCGTACGCAACATCGAATGTGAATTGCAGATTTAATGCGAAACAAAAAAAAAATCGGAGTGAGTTCAAGAGCGACAGATAGAGATTGTGTGTGCACAATATCAACGATATTGATGACAAACCATTTTCTATTTACTTTTCAATTGGATTACTTCGGGGAATTCATATTCGACGTTACGGAAGAAAAAAATCAGCTTTGAACTTCATAAATTTTCCGCTTTAACCTTTTGAATGGCGTTTTAAAAGCAACCATTCACCACACTTAACTTGATGGCGAACGTTTTAAATGTTTGAAGAAGAAGAAGAAGAAGAAGAGACGAAAAAGAGCAACCATGAACTGTGTATCCGAAGAATCACAAGCCAACGAGAAATGGGGAGGCGATGGGGAGTGGGAGAACACGAGTAAGAGAGAGAGAGAGCGAGAGAATCCTCATATGAAATGCAGAAGAATGCGTTTAGCAAAAGCAGTTGTTGAATTGGGTCCCAGATTCCGATACTGTTCACAACATTTACGTTCAATAACAATCGTTTCGTGTTCAATTTTATATTTGCGTTCACACATATCGTTGTCCTTCGTTTTCTGCATGTGACGCGGTCTGGGTCAACAATATTTTGGACACGTGTGCACATTTCGTGAGTGGTCGTTAAATAGCAAAGTCATCGTGTGCACAGTAGATTTCCAATTGAATTATATCATGATTCGAATTTATGTTTTTGCCACCCACCATTTTTTTTATTCTTCTCCCGTTTTTTTTTCTGCGTAGTTTAGTAGTGTGCATGCAAGATAGTGGAGCTTTCTTCAAGTCATCTTTCGTTTCTCCACTCTCTCGGTGTGTATCGGAATTTTTTCCTGCATTGCCCTCAGTGCATACAGTGTACGTACACGCACGCCCATAAAACATAAACATTATCCTTTGTTTTATTGAATTCGTTTTTGTAAATATTTTTTTTTCTCGATTTATTTGCTGAAAATGTGTTTTACAGCGACCTTTGTCGTACTGCACGTTTGCCAACGAAACACAAAAACAGATTATTGCAAGTAAATGTGTCGAGTCACAGAAAATTTATTTTTCTTCTTCTCCTCCTCCGTCTTGGAATAAACGCATTAACCAATTACTCACTATGTATGCACTCATTCAATGAAAATCAGAGCTGTTATAGGCACCCAAAAAGAGGTGGTACCGAAATAGGTGCGCACGCTCTTTATAAGTGCCGGCACCCAACACCATGTAATGTTCAAGTGCCGCACTCAATAATTTTTTTTGTATTTTGAAACATCAAAAATCACAAAAAAATTTAAATTATTATACTTTATTCATTTTTTTTAGTTTTTACACTACGTCAATAATCAAATTCATTGTTGAAACGTCAAATTTTGAGTACTGTCAAATTCAGTATATAAGTGCAGTCAAATCATGTGTTAATATGAATTAGACAGTTCTCAAAATGTAAAAACTAAAAAACAATGAATAAACTCAAATAATTTTATTATTTTTGTGATTTTTGATGTTTTAAAATACAGAAAAAATTATTGAGTGCGGCACTTGAACATTACATGGTGTTGGGTGCCGGCACTCATAAAGAGCGCGCGCACCTATTTCGGTGCCCGCTCTTTCTCGGTGCCTATAACAGCTCTGATGAAAATGTGCGGTAATTTTCATAAATTTCATAACAATTTCACAACGAAACAACATTTTAGTGCATAATTTTGATACATCGCAGGAAAATGCGATGGGATTTCCCAAATGCTTGGGCTAATTATTACTATTCGTGTGAAATGTTCGTTTAATACATGTCATGAGATTTATTGTCTGGATTTTATGTCACTTGGATTTTACCTTAAATCGAAAGTGAAATCTGCTCGTGTCAAAGTGGGAAATAGAGAGAGAGAGAGAGAGAGGTGGAGTGGGGATGGGATTGTCTACATTGTTGCTCGATGCACGTGAAAGGGCCATTAAGATGCTCTATTCTGGTTGATTAAACCCAACGTTTATTTGTATACATTTTTTTGTGTGCTTGTGCTACTGCTGCTGTGAAATCAGAACAAAGTGGCTTGCTGTGCTGAAAATGCAACAAAATTGCGTGCTTTCGATTGCTTGCTGTTGAAGGTTGCTTTCAATTTCGGCGCATTCCATTTCGTTGGTTCACAACCAACGAATAAAAGCTCAATGTTTTTCTTTTATTCCTTTGCAATGACAACATTACCATCAATTTTTGTCAACAATGGAAAAATGCCACGATTTCTTGCAATGTTTCTGCATTTCTTTCACTTTTATTTTTGTCGATCGTAGTGCGAATGCGAATGAAATAATACACATACAACAAACAAGACGTGCGATACCCACGTGCCGTTGGCCACATTCCACGCCACCATCTCTCCACTCTATTGTTGTCGTTACTTTCGCTATTTTTCCCCGTCTTCATCTTCTTCTTCTTCTTTTTTTGCATGCGTGCGTGACGACTTGCTTATACCACATAACCTAAACGCCCAACAGTTTTTGCGCCGAAAACAAAATACAACAAAGGGAAAGCGCGAGAGAGCGACAGAAAGGGAAGGGAAAAAAAATATTGTCGATTTTCGTCCAACAAACGATGTCCAACACGTTCGAATCGAAAAAGTTCATAAGTTTTTCTCGAGTGACAACGATCTGTATCCTTACTTAACCATGCTTGGTTTGGCTGTGTTTTCCTTTCGTTTTTCAATGTCTGTCGCATTTTTTCCTTCGCTCTGTTGTTTAAATGTGTGCCACCATCGTCGTCGTCGTCGTCGGTGGTGGTTCGGTCAGGCGAATGAGCGCGCGCGCTCACTCGCCTCCGTCCTACTCCTACTTGCTTCGTTGTCACCGCAAAACATTTGACTCATGTATCCTAAAGCATTATCCACTTAAATCTATTACATGTTTCAATTAAGTGCTTGTTAGAATGTTAGCATTCTCAAAGTTTCGCTTCGGTTGAACACTTTTTTCTCACACACACTAGTCTCTTTTCTGCCACAGTCGTCGTCGTTGTCACCGCCGTTGTCGCATTCGATTCATGCTTAATGGCCACTGTAGCTCTTGATTCACATCATGTGTTAGAGCGTGAAAGGTCATTAATAAACAGTGTATCGACCGAATAAAGTGGCAAATTGAATAAAATTGCTTTTTGCCTTGTTGTTAGCCACTGTTAAGTTGAATGCTCTTCGCTGTTGTGTTATATTTTTTCTTTTTTTCTTCATTTCTCTGCAGCTCTCAACGGCTAACGAAAATGTTAACATTCAATATTGATTTGATGAAAGAAAATCATGTAATGTGTTGAGACAGCCGATATTTTATTTGTGTTTTTTGTTGTTGTTGTTTCATCATCATCAAAATCGACTGACTTTACAGAACGCTGTTCAATTTGTCCATTAATTTTGCACTGGTTTCTCGAGTAATCCTTTTGTAGCGGCAGCCGGACGTCGTGCAGCCCATTCATTTATAACAAATTCACATCGACTTAGCACGCGCGTTGTGCCTTTTATGTTTCCGTCATAAATTAATTAGGAGCCATTCTTAAGAAATTGATTATAATCAACAATAAATTCTAATCATGAAAATAACATTTCAACAAATTGGCCCTGGTTGGCTGGTTCGATCTCCGAACGATTGATTGCTTTTTGATTATTCAAAAGCGGGTGCTAATTTTAATAAATGACCACATTTTATGCAACTTTTTCGAGATTGAATTTTGATGCACAGGCACACACCCAATGAAACATCGAGTGATTTTGAAATGAAATGAAAAGCTGTCAAAAGCAGCCAGAGCGTCGGTAATAACTCACCCAAAATTTTATCCATACATCGAAACATGTTCATAATCGATGCAAAAACAATCTTTGGCTCCTTCTTGGCCGTGGCGTGCGCACGTTACGGAATGAAAATTCCCACATCGAATATGAATTTTTGACGCGAGTCAACAAATATTCGCAAAAGTAAAATTGCTTGAAAATTAGCTACATTGTCCGTGAATGGGAATTTAAGTGAAAGTTAATTGGCCTAGTTGGAAAATGGTAAATCCCGTGAGTCGTACATAAACTTTTTCCAGCTCTGACTTCAGACTTCCCAATGCTTCAACACACACACACACACACACACACACACACACACACACACACACA
>NW_022597153.1:0-6739 GCF_009176505.1 Sitodiplosis mosellana | reverse complement strand
ACACACACACACACACACACACACACACACACACACACACACACAAAAGTAAACGCAACAACCCGGACAATAAATTGTACATGAAATTACACATTCAATTTATATAGATGCGGAATGGGTCATAAATTCGGGATTATGTAGTCACAATGTTCTTGATCAAAGTAGAAAGCGTACAAATTCTTCTCGAATAAAATTTTGCAACGCAAACCAGATACAGAAAAAAAATTGAAGATGGAATTCACACTGGATATTCTCTGTACGGATTAAGTTGTTGCAAGTTAAAATGTTAATGTTTGGTTGGGTCGAAGCCTTAAAAATATCCACGAAAGATTCATCCATTTTTGCCAAAACGAATTTTCCTGTTAATTATGTGTAATGCGAACACGAAATATGTTATTGCTACACTGGCAAGTGTGCACGTGGCGCTGGTTGACTGCATCGTTGCACTCCTCGCACCACTGTTGACTGATTACTGTGGTAGCCCTGACATACACGTATGCGACGAGTGATAAAAGTGCCTCTCATAAAAAAAACAACTTTCAATTAATCCATTAGGTTGATTTTAGTGCGATGTTGGGATTTTTTTTCTCGTTCGGTCCTTTTTCGCGTTCGTTGCTGGTCGTTGTTGTCATCGTTGCACAGTTGTGTGAGTTCAGGCGTGGCTCAATGAAATTAGCAAAAATGACGAAACTTCATTCCCACATTTTGTGTATATATGGGCGCTGTTGAAAATAAGCTGCTTCTTTTTGCAAGAAATCATTTTCCGTTCGCGCTCGCTCTCGCACTTACGATGAGCTCATGCACTTGAATTGAAAATGTCAATGGGTCTTGGAATTTTGTTGCAAAGCAACACTGTCACTAATATTTCGTAGAAATTGCCGAAAATTTAATTAATTATTACTTAATACGATTGAAATCCGATTAGGTTGCCGAAACCGTATTTTTTGTGAATGTATGTGTGCTTTTCGTTATAGGTATATCTTTCATTTCGTTTTTTGTTGTTGTTGTTGTTGTTGTTGTTGTTGTCTTCGTCATCTTCTCAGTTTGTACGTGATGCTACTACTGCTTTTGTATCTAGCCAACTGCTAATGAAATTAATCAATTTCACTCTGACTCAAATGCGTTCACAGCAGTGAACTCACTACAGACAACCAGAAATTATTATGATTCATTTATTCGTGGCGAGATGAAGGGAATTATTTACTAGAGTAGATGGCATTCATTTCCAAATGCACGTTTCCACAGTGAAATGACGAATTCCGCTGGAGTTTCGTTGCCTTCGACCTAATACCAGATGTGTGATAATATTTCCATGAAAACCATAAGCAGATTGAGTGTGTGCGTGTGTGTGTGTTTGTTTTAGGTCTCTTTTTGCGCTTCAAGCAAGCACACACACATACACCACTCATATTGTTTATTTACAAATGAAATACGTCTCACAATATGGCTGAAGATGGTGCTTTCTATGTATTAGCAGGTGGCATTACTGCCAGCCATCCCGCATAAGTTGCACGCAAAATTAAACAAACATAACTCTTGCAATCTCTCGTTCCTTTCCATTCGTTTCATTTCAGTTTTCGAGTTCGTTAAGCTCACTTAACTAGAAAGTAATTTAATGGCTTGATGAAAGTGCATCTTTTTCCAATATAGCAGCAATTGATCGGCAAACTGCATTTCCATCATTTTGGAAACTGTGCCAACAATTTAAACGGTGTTTATGGTACAAAGTCGATTTTTTTTCGCATTTTCTGAATATATTTGAACCATATCTGGTTGAGTTCAAAGAAGAAAAAAAAATAGAAATTGGGTAAAATAGAAAAAGGTAAAATAGAGAAGCGGAAACACCAAGTAACAAAACGAGAAATTTTCCTCATTTCTAAGAGAAACACACACTTTTGTGTTAGCCCACACATAAATGTTAAAGTTTATTAGGAAAATTGATAAATTTTACTTCCTATCTTTGTTAAACATTACAATTTCATTGTTCCATTTCTTTTTTTTTTCGGTTTAATCTAACGATTCATTTTCTTCCATTGTTTTTTTCCTCTTTCTCTTCAGACAAATGCCGTCGATGCAGGTTCGAGTCATTCGTCATCGAAGAAAGGTTCGCCGATTTTAACGCATTTTTCACCGCGCAAATCGAAGGATCGTGCAGCGCACAATTTAGGTGGTAGCCTGCAAAAGAAGGATCGTACTTCGGACAACGCAAAAATGACGGCTGTTTCGATGAATCGTACGGAAACACCGTTGAAAAGTATGCCCGGTGGTGATGTAATCAGGTCGTGTCCAATGGCGGTTGTCGATAAATCTCGTTACGAGATGAAATCGGTGATCATCCCGTTGCGTAACACCACCACCGCTACTAATAACAGCAACAGTGGATCGGCAACGGTACGTGGTACGATGATGGATCAAACGACAACGAATCGCCAACCAATTACATCCGGCCATTCGTATAGTTCTGATTCAGATATTGTGCCAAACGCGACGACGACGACGACGACGACGACGACAATGACCACATCATCGGCAACGGCGATGCGTCGTTTATACTTCAAAAGCGCCAAATTGAGCAAAACCACTCAAAATAGTATAACGACAGTGCATCAGCAGCAAGCTCAACATGTGCCAAAGGTAAAATATTTAAAGGAAAAACGAATTTGCGTTCACTTAATTCAAAATTTATTGAAAATTAAATGGTAACAATCATGTTCATTCGTTCACCCGAAATAAAACAGGTAATGGTGATGGGAACGTCGGTAGCATCATCAAATGCCGAAACCACAATCAATACATCAACCGAATCGGCATCTACATTGGCAACAAATGTGACTGGAACAGATACATCGACTTGTGACTCGCTCGATTTGGGTATGTTTAAAAAATTTGAGACATTTCTCCCGCTCCCCTTCTTCACGAAATTCCCGAATAAACAATAATAAATTGAGCGGTGGAAGGGTGAGAGGTTTTGAAATGGGAATCAGCCAAAGAGATAGAGAGAGAGAGTGATACGGTTTATTTGAAGTGCAATAATTAAATTGGTATTTATCGTTTGCTGTGTGCATATACATTTTCAGGTGATACGACTGGTCAAGTGGAACCGTTGCTAAGTTCGTTTGATGAGCCCGTACCATTGACGGCGATCCCTGCAAATGCCATGCTAAAACGGTTGGATGAGGAAGAAAGTGCTTTGATCGAAGAGTATGATACGGACGCGGATACGGACATCGATTCACATCATCACCGCCAGCAAGAGGATGAAGATGCGAAAATTCCATTGTTAACAAGTCCAGAGGTAAACACAGTTATTTTTCAAACAAACCACCATCGCAAAAACCAGTAAATAAAGCAGCAATGTTCACCTGGAAAATTGAAAATTTATTTGCTATTTTGCGCTAACGAAATCATATTGTTTCCATTCGATTTGATTCGCATCGGAAATAATTTCTGCAACTTTTCAACCACAAATGAAAGACCATTCAAATTGAAATTGCGAAATGGAGGGAGAAACATTCACAAAGAACAGTGTAATGGCATTGAAGAGGGGGGGGGGGCATCAACGTACAATTACGCATTGCAGTTCGAACCACCCTAAGTACCGAATGAACGGCTGAGTGAATGAGTGAATGAGCAAGACTGTAGCGATGAGATCAATGCAAATAAAAACTCGTTTCACCCAAAAAAACAAATGTTGTTTGCTTGTGTGAATGCTTTTTGATAGAATGGTTTTGATGGGTTTCCCTATCAAAATTTCCTCAAGCAAAACTACTGACTCTTCAGCACAACATTCACATCCATTCGACCCGAAAATGGAAATGCAATCAACACTGAGAGAGAAATAGATAGAAATGGAGAGTTATTCTCTCAGCAAAGTATATTCTGAACTTGAATGCATTTTGGCATTCTCATCATTTCCATTTCCATTTTGTCGATTAAAGTTTATTTCAATTTAGATTTCACTGTAATTCTACCCAGATAATAATCTATAATAATAATTTGATTTGAATGAAAACGACGATGTCGACGACAACGACAACGAAAAAACAAGTGCTAATTGTAAACAATTTGGAGAAGAACAGCAGTACACATAAAACCCGACTCATTGCAAAATCGTGGTATTTGATTCGATGCATAAATTTTTTTTAAATTGGACCATTTTCATTGAGTTGTTTGTTTTAGGGAAGCTTCCATTTTTTTTAATTGGCCAGGATTTTTAGTATGGCCAATCTACTGAGTGCAAAGAATATTACTTCGTTTCGTATGTTCAACAAAGTGATTATACCATTTGTGAATGGTGAAAGAAAGATGTTTTGACAAGTGGGTAATAAAAGAGGCCATTTCGTCTTGATGAAAGCGAAGCGACGAGATCAAAACAAATGATGGCAGTGGGCAAGTATGTATGTGTCTTCGTAGATGTTTGAATGAATTTGGTGATTCACGAACTGTGTGCTTTCTTTTTATCATCGTTTTTATCCCTGTAAATATGACGAATGACATAAACTGAATTATCAACCGTCTTTTGACTCAAATTATTTCCACTTGGCAGCAATTTAAAAAGGTTTCCCTTTTGCCATTAGTCCTTTTTTCTCCCACCAATTTCGACTCATGGCGAATGAAATTAAAACAAAATTAACGTACAAATGATTAGACATAGCATTTTTCCGGTTAGATTAGCCAACGCATTGCCTAGTTGAAATGGTACAGAGTTGAGCTCTCTAAGGGTGACACAGAAGAAGAAATGATTGAGAGAGAGAGAGAGAGAGAGAGAGAGAGAGAGAGAGCAACGAAGCGTGTCAAAGCAAAAATGCTGTCACGACTAACTGCTGCGACTCACAAAAACCCAACATTACCTTTTCGCGTTGAATTATTTTTTCTCGTTGGCCTAATTAATTCATACGAATGAGCAAATCATACGCTCATCATTTATCTCGAAAAGCCATTCTCCACATTGCTGAGATGGTCCCATTTATTTCCTTTTTTTTCCTCCCTTCGTTTGCATCGCAGTGAAGGTAACTGTCTCCTTATGCTTGTGCTCACCCGCAATGAATTCATGCCAATTTAATTCGGGTTTATTTGTCTCTTCCTTTTCACAAGCTGACGACACTTCAGTACAAACATCATTCAAGCGCTCGCAGCGCCATGAACTCTCGTATCATTTTGTATTGACTTTTCGATAGTTCATGAGTTCGCCGTAGACTTCGTCAAAACGTGTCGTCCCTTTGCCTTTTCATCTTTTCCGTGTTCGCTCCGGGTTTTTTAGCACTACATGAAATGTAGAGCTACTAATCTGCTCTTTTTTTTTCCTAGATACTTTTTGAGGGTTGAAACAAATTATGGTGAATTTGAATTTTATGCTCATATGTTTTATTTAATTTAAAACAGTGGCAGTAACGACGAATAAGTGCATAATATCTCAAAGCGCCAATCAAATTTTTATCATCAAATGTTGTTTAAAAACTACATTAATTTTTCGTATAATATTTTCTGAGTCTGGCCCAGAATTAAAGTGATTTTAGATGTTATGCTCATATTATTTATTTAATTTAAATCAAAGCAGTCTCAAGAGAAAAAATACTCTTCATTTCTGCGGTGTACGTATCGCTCACGCTATGCGTTCGCTCTTTTTCTGCCTTATTCACACTTACACTATATTCGTCATACAAAATAACGGCAGAATCTAAGTGTAGAACGCATGCGGATACACTAAACGTTCGCGCTTCTCACACCAATACTAATGCATACGGTCTAGCGTCAATATCGCTACACACAACTGAAGCGCACCGCATGCGTTCTACACTTAGATTCTGCCGTTGTTTTGTATGACGAATATAGTGTAAGTGTGAATGAGGCAGAAAAAGAGCGAACGCATAGCGTGAGCGATACGTACACCGCAGAATCGAAGGGTATTTTTTCTCTTGAGGTATATTTCAAAAATGAAATAAAACCAAGATCTTGTAATTCATTTTGCAAATAAATATATTACTTCATCGTTACTTTGATGAATTACATTTCATGTAGTGCGCCAAAAAATAGTTTGTTGTGAAACAACAAAATAGATGAAGTAACTAAAAACTCAAGAACGCAGATCGGAGTGAAGCGAAGCTCTGCGGTCTTGTTTTTTCTCTTCTTATTATTTACTTAAATTGTATGACAATTACTTACAATGCATAATTCGCTATTTTTATCCAACTCGTGTGCTCTCTCTCACTCGTTCTATGTCGCGATTCTTTCAGTGCACGCCAATTTTCATTTCTACGATTTCGAACAGAAAATTGAAATCGCGCAATGACGTTATGGTAGTTGGAATAAATGGGTGATGAAATGACATTTACTCAACAAGGATCTGGATAAATTTGCATTTAATTTGTAATTTCAATAGCGCTTCATTTGTTGGTGTGTGTGTGTGTGTGTGTGCTCTCTCTTTGTTTGTATTTCTTCCAATCATTTTGGCTATGTATGCGCGCTTGCGAACGCTTTTGTTCACCGTTGTTTTTCGCTTTAAATTTTCTATCGCAATGCAGAAATTGCATATAGTTGGTTGCAATTGAACAATGAGAATGGCGAAGAGACGGTGAAAATCTGATAAAAAGACAATTTTACGTCATCATAATGATATGCATTCCCGTTTCAATATATTTTTCATGCGTTCGATGCTTTATTTTCGCAACGGATTTTTTTCCCACTTGAATCGAATCATTTTCAATCATTACAAACCCAATGGAGTTCATAATTTACTTTG
>NW_022597152.1:1479-3182 GCF_009176505.1 Sitodiplosis mosellana | reverse complement strand
GATTAACGCGCTAAAATTGAAATTTCGATCATTAAAATTATTTTCGAAAGTTTTTTGGTACTCGCGTAGTACAGTGTTAGTTTAAATACAAAGTGTTAATTTTTCGTGTGTTTTTGTGTGTGAAGTGCGTTCCTGTGTTCCTGCCTTTTTGTTCGAGAGACGGTGAAGGCTACTCCAACGTGGGACCTGAGGCAGTGTTCGTGATCATCCGTGCGTTTAGGATTGGATAAGAGTAGCCTCTCGTAAGGTAGGTCAACTTTGTTTATCTGTTAGGGAATTAGGGCATGGTGAAGCCAATCGTCAGGCAAACCATAATCTCAGTAATGCTCGTCTAGCTACTGATGAGGCCATTGGGCCGAAACGAGTCGCTGACAATCGCTTCTCGATTGTCAGTACACTCTCAAAAATCAGCCATATCTGTTATTAATATACCTTGTAGTAAACGCGTTCATAGTGTTTCACTGTAGTAGCAATGAATCCTATTAAATTCTACTGTAGTACTACTACAAGAAAACTTAATAGGATACACCGCTACTAAAGTGAAACACTATGAACGCGTTTACTACAAGGTATATTAATAACAGATATGACTGATTTTCGAGAGTGTATGCTTCAGTATAAGCTTCACGCTTATTTTTGCTTCCCCTGATCTCCGAGTTGTTCTAATTTAAGTTTGTTGTTTTTCAATTTCATTTTCATTTCCCATTCGTGAGCTCTCGACTGAGACGAGAGAGTTGTACTCTCTCGCATCACGATGCCAACAGATTGACGAGTTCCCTGCGTGAGGTGGATGTTATTGATGATATCGATAGAGATAACATTGATTACACTCACTTCCATGTCCTCTGGCGGTTTTTTCAATAAATAAATAAATAAATAAATTTTGAATTTCTGCTCATTTATTTACTAAATGACGTCGGTTTAAGTTATTCCTCTCCATGGCAACGCGTGGCAACTTTTCATTTTATATTTTTTGTCAACTTTATCGGTATTGCCATAGATTGCCAAATGAATTTCTGCCCATTTATTTACTAAATAACCTCGGTTTAAGGTATTTGTACCCATGGCAACGCGTGGCAACGTTTCATTTTATATTTTTTGTCAACTTCAAGTAAAATTTATGTAATTACACAAAAAATGTATCATATGCTAGATCATATGGAATTTCTATTGAAAAGCAAAAAATCTACTCATTTGCCCATGAAACCGGACAAAATCACCTCAGAACGCTATCTATTCATGTTCTACCATTCGAAGCTATTCTCTACGAAGAATCTCAATTTAGGCCAATTTTCCTTGGCTCGTTGATTCGTAAAAAAACCTGCTCGACCTGATCTATTATTATAAATGATTTTTTTTATGTCGAACCTTGAAAAATTGATTTAAGCAAATATCAAGAAATTAAATTATTTTGAAAAATAAAAATGTTCGATGTGCCGTCACATGGTCGGAAACGAATATGTTTAGCATAACGTAAGGGGCATATTTGTAACGCGGATTTGGGCATATTTTTAGTTCAAGTCTGCTCGTTGCATCACAACGCCATTCATCATGTACATTTCTTATGGACATATAGATGGCGTTGTACTTTGTTGTGTTGAAAATTTCATACAAAATAAAATTATGCCAACTTTCATACAATATTACACGTTGCTCAATTTCTTGCATAGTTATCAAAAATCACCTAATCTATTTATTTCCAC
>NW_022597152.1:0-1469 GCF_009176505.1 Sitodiplosis mosellana | reverse complement strand
AATTTCTTGCATAGTTATCAAAAATCACCTAATCTATTTATTTCCACAAAGAAATACTATAAATATTTGTATCAGAGGTCTAATGAGCCATTTTAAGAGGTAAGAAAACTAAAAACATTTTGAAATGATATTCATAGCGTAATTCAAGATACCATTTTCTAGTCGCGACAAAATTCCGAAGCTATGCATTTGCCCTTAAACCAAAACAAAAGAAGAGATACTCGTCTGCGTTGAGCTCGATGCCTTCAGCGACCGGGTGCAGGGTGCACCTTGTTGTTCATGTCATTAAATCAACGTTTTTTTCCTCGAAATATTTTGTATTTTTTTAGATTCACACGAAAATGACCAGATACGTCAGAAGACCGGGTCCATCTATATATGTTGACATATATCGTATGGCATTGAATCGAACGCGACAAAATTGTTTGAATATACATATATATATATAATATATATATATTGGCTCTCTTAGGCCTCGATTGTGCTTGGCAAATATTTTTTTGGGCGATGTATGGAAAAATGGAATCGCCAAAATGTAATCTTTAATCCCAAATCGCCTAGATTTTACCAAAATCTCAGTATAGATTTCCAGAAAATCTTTGAAAAATATACTGAGATTTTGAAAAAAGCTTCCGAAGCATCATAGATGGCTTAAAATTTTTGTCGCGCGTCGGGAATGTAGTTCTTTGGCATTTTTGGCCGCTTCTGAAGCAACATCGATGGCTTAAAATTTTTGTCGCGCGTCGAGAATGTAGTTCTTATGTAGCGCAACAGTTATTCGAGATACAATTCGTCAAGGAAAATAAAGGGTGATTTGAATAAATAAAAAAAATTAATTTTTTTTCAACAAAAGCAAAGGGTACTTTTGATACCAATGATTTACTTTTAGAAAATGTTGAAAAAAAGCTAGTGGCAAATGGATGGTTTGAGAATTTTGCCGCAGCTCCAGAATGGCATTTGAAAGCGATTTTGTTCCGGTTCAAGGGCAGATTGTTTGCTTAGGTATTTTGCCGCAGTTCCACAATGGCATTTCAAATCGATATTATTTCGGTTCAAACGCTAATTGATGGTTTAATAATTTTGCCGTAGCTCGAGAATGGTATTTTAAATCGATATTGTCTCGGTTCAAGGGCAATTTCATGGCTTGAGAATTTTGCCGCAGCTCGAGAAATGTCGCTTGTTGGAGTTGTCATTCTCAAGCGAATTGATACGGCAAAAATTCTGAGCCATTCAGTTGCCCTTCAATCGGTTTCTATAGTAGTGACGCATGACTGTGTATGCACGCACATAGACACAACCCCATAGTTGAGTGATCGAAAAAAACATTTTGATTCATTTCTCGTGCAGCACGACAGTCGCGTCTGGTTGTGTGTACAGCAACATGCACAGTCATTCAACCATGTACAGTTAGTTGCGTCTGTCGAGTCGCGTTTGGTTGTATGTACAACAACATGCACGGTCATTCAACT
>NW_022597151.1:668-4850 GCF_009176505.1 Sitodiplosis mosellana | reverse complement strand
GTCCAAAATCGACATTTCTTGAAATTTTCCTCGAAAAATAGACTTTTGTATGAAAAATCACACAGAAAGCCATTTTTTGGGGTTTTGGTCAAAGCAGACTGATGTTTTTTTGCAAAAATAATGGGAGCCTTCAAACAACCAAACACCTACTTGCCCATAAATTTGGTCCGAAATCAACATTTCTTGAAATTTTGTTTGAAAATGACACTTTTGTATGGAAAATGGTCGAAATAGTTATATTTTAAGGTCAAAAATGCTATGAAAAAAGGGTCCATTGAAATTTTGGTTAAACATTAAGCGTAATTCGTTTTATTTTTATTTCAACTTCAACTTATAATTAAATAATTCAACCCTTATAAACTAAAAAATTCAATATTTGGAAAAAAAATTCAATGCTTAGAGTGTAAAAGGTCACTTCAAAATGGAAGTGGCGCAAAAGGCGCAGTAACAAAAGGAAATTCGGAACAACTAAAGTTGAAGGAATACTCAAGAAATCAATCGGCTCATATGCCATTAAATAGCTTAAGTCGCCACCTTTCCAAAACAGTATAGTATAGGTATCGCTCCCCCGTATCCCCCCTAAATCGACTTATGTATGGAGAGGTTGCAAAAATCTCATGTGACTGCCGGAGGTCATTACTCCCAACCCATTGGAGATAGCTGACTACTTATTGGAGCAATATTACAGTACTCGTGAGTGCCTTTCCACTCATATATATGGTACCCCCCTCAGTCCTCCCCTTCATGAAAATATAGGCTTTGGAAGAAAAAAATTTTTTTTCATTAATTTTTCAATTCTTCGGCATTTTTGACCAAAATTCTGTAGCTTAATGATTCCAAATGCTGAAATCATTGAAAATTAGTCCATACTGAACAACTTTGCCGAACATAGTTTCCCACTGTCATGCCTAATTTAATGAAAAAAATGAACGTGTTCATACCAACTTTGGACGATTTAAATTCCGAAAATCGCAAGGTACAGGATAAGTTACTGGAAATCAAATAACATATTGCCACAATTCTGCCCAATGATGAAAATACATTAAACTCTACCTTCTATCCATCCTCCCGCGAACGATCAGCAGAAAATTCGGAATGAAAAGGCAACTGGCATCAAAATGCCAGCAATTCAATTGACACCTTTCGACGGTGACTACGAAAAATGGCCTGAATTTCGAGACATGTTCACCTCTTTAATGAATAAATATCGTGGCGATGATGTAGAAAAATTGACTCATCTAAAAAATTATTTAAAAGGTCCCGCTTTTGAAACCGTAAAATATTTAGGACTTGAAAACGGCAACTACGATGCAGCATGGGAAGAGCTGAAATTCACGTTTAAAATTAAAAGCGCTATTATTGACGCAAATCTTCGAAAATTCACAGAGATACCATTTATTACGTCGGCCTCTGTACAATCAGTACGAAACGCACTTTCCACTGCACGCAGTTGTTTTTCAATGATCAAACGGTTTGATATATTAAGGGATACGTGGGATCCAATCATGGTCTTTCTTCTAAAAGAGAAATTGAGCCCAGAATTACGCACCAAATGAAAGAAAGAAAAGGTTCATTCGAACCAGCTTCGCTAAAACCTTCTACAATTTCTTGGAAATAAGAGCAAAGGTCTTATTGGCTATACCACCACGAAAACCATACCAAAAATCGACACCAGTCATTAAACCACCGGTAAAAACGTTTACCTTGACTAAAGGTGAATCCATAGAAACTCCAGGCAACGATGATCTAAGTCACGAAGAAGATTTAGCTTCCGTAATAAGTTCCGATGATACTGATGCAATGTTTATGATAAACAATCGTAAGACAGAAAAATGTAATATTTGCAATGAGAATCATCGTACATTTCATTGCCCGAAATTGACAACCAATTCAAAGGAAGCGCTGAAACACATCAACGAGTTAAAGTTATGCATAAACTGTTTATACAAACACGAAAGTTCAGCTTGCACATCAAAATTCGTTTGCCGAACTTGTGCCAAAAGTCACAATTCATTACTTCACGATGCACTCGCGGCACCTACTGCTCAGCAAGTCCTGACTATCGATGTGAATAAAAACACTTGGTCGAAGGGACATTCGAAACGAGGGCTCTTAGCCACAGCTTTGGTTCCAATAAAATCAAAACATGGAGAAGTGGTACTACGTGCATTAATTGATCAAGGATCAACCACGAATGTATTGAGCGAAAGAGGCGCACTGTTCATCAACTGTTCTCGAAAGAAAATTATGGAAATTCCAATGCTTGGTCTAGGAGGAGTGCAAACAGGAAAATCAAATTTCAAGACATCAATTATTATTGGTTCATTGTACGAAAAATCCTTCGATCTGTCAATTGATGCATATCAGGCTTTGTTATGCGCTAAATCCATCACGCTGAATAAATTCATGCGATAGATTCATGCGATAAATGTGATGCGCTCGCTTTGCGGTGAACGAAGTCTGTTGCTCTCCAATTGTTCACGCATGAACGTTCATGCTTTGCAGTGAACGCATCGCTAAGCGGTAGTGAAGAGCAACATACCTCGTTCACCGCAAAGCGAGCGCATCACATTTATCGCATAAATCTATCGCATGAATTTATTCAGCGTGATGGATTTAGCGCATAACAAAGCCTGATGCATATATCACAGCTCATATCACGACGATTCGAGCAATTTTAGCAGAAACCATGGCATCTTGGTCCCATTTAAATAGAATAAAATTGAAATTCGATTATTGCGCGCGAATTCACCAAGTAAAAATCGTTCAAATATATACGAATTTACGAACACCGTCTCATCATGTATACTACCAGGCCATCTTGCTACTATATCGAGTACCTTCGCGTTTGCATCACATATTATTTGCGTATTAACTGCATAGTATTGTTTTCTGCAAAAGAACATCGTTTTGTTGTGGGTACCGCCAACTTCTTGGATTTTGACCAAAGTGCCATCCACTGCTCCAATAATACCCGACATTCCAGCCACGCTAAAAATCGCGTGATTTCAATGGCTCTAACTCAGCACCGATCAAATCATATAAGTATCGCACACTGTCTTTCGACAATCGGAAACGTCGTCGAAATTCACTTTCAGAATAAATGTTCATAGGATCTGTGCGAACTCTGATATCACTGTGCGACAAATTTTGGGTCGAAAAAAGTAATCGAAAGCGACTATCATGGAATGAAAGAGCATCGATCGAAAGGACAAACCCCCACTTGATTTTTGTTATTTGGCTCATTAATGATTTTTTTTTGGTTTTTTAAATTTTTTTCATCTTATGTGATTTTTTCGATTTTGGCGACATCATTTTTTGGTCAATAACTTATTCAGAGTTGGAAATATCATCTTACTGTCTGAAGCAAAGTTGCAGCTGAGAGTCATAGTTTCGTGCCTGTGTTTGCAGCCCATTGATACGTTGTTCTTCTTCTGGCGTTCATTCGCGAGTTATGTTCGCAGCCCGTCGATACGTTGTTCTTCACGTGCAGTGTGATCCGTGAAGTCTTCGCGTTCTTGATCAAACGCTGCACGATCATCCGTCATTGCTCTTTGAGCGCGGGCATCGCGGTCAATGAAATTATTGCGTTCTTGCTCAAAATTGTGGCGTTCTTCATCGAACTCTGCTTGTTGACGTAACAGTTCTTGAGCTCGTTCTTGGTTTCTTGCAATTCCTTCATTTATGGCTAGTTGAGCGCGGCCAATTTGATTCGCAAGTGCTGTCCGCTCTTGTCGAACGCGGGCCAAATCGTTAGTTGCTTGCTGCAACCGCTGTTCCGCCGCTTATCGATCCGCTTCTGCTTGCAATATTACCCCATCTGCTGCTTGCCGCATTTCCTCATCCGCCGCTGCGCGTTCTCGTTGAATCAATTGAATTTGTTCGTCCAAATAATTCCGCGCATCATCGGCATATCGCCGTGCATTGCCAATTTGTTGATCAATTGCAGCCAATCGATTACCCACGTCGTTCTCAATGTTGGCCAATTGATTACGCACTGCATTTTCCATGTTGTTACGTTCGGCTTGAACGCGAACAACAGCGTTAACCGCTTCTTGAATGGTGACAAGCGGTGGTGGTGCCGGTGCTGGTACATTTGGCTGCGGATTTGGTGGTGGTACAATTGGCTGCGGTGGTGGTACAATTAGCGGATTTGGTGGTACAATTAGCGGATTTGGTGGT
>NW_022597151.1:0-658 GCF_009176505.1 Sitodiplosis mosellana | reverse complement strand
GTGGTACAATTAGCGGATTTGGTGGTACAATTAGCGGATTTGGTGGTTTCTATTTAATACATTTATAATTGCGATTCTCACCACCAGGTACTGTGAAGAATAAAAAAAAAACTATTGCTTCAAAAACAAAAAAAACTTTGGACCATTTACTGGTGAAAGACAGAAAGAATAAAACCGGACGAATTCACTTTTCAATTTTAATGAGGGTCCTCCGAGGGGAAAATCACTCAAAAGTAATTTCTATTTGACAAGTAATTTTTTGGGAATTCGTTGAACAAAAAGTAATTTTGAAAGTAGTTTTTCGACTAAAAATTACTTTGAAAATTACTACAAATTACTTTTTATTCGATAAATTACTTTTCTATTAGAAATTACTTGTCAAAAATATATTTTTCTATGATAAAAAGTAATTTGTAATTCTTTAAAAAAAAGTAATAG
Source organism: Sitodiplosis mosellana (assembly GCF_009176505.1). Lineage (NCBI taxonomy): Eukaryota > Metazoa > Arthropoda > Insecta > Diptera > Cecidomyiidae > Sitodiplosis > Sitodiplosis mosellana. The sequence goes on along the minus strand of NW_022597151.1, from coordinate 220 downwards.
TGAAAGTAATTTGTAAACCGAAAGAGTTATTTTCTAGAGTGATTTTCCCCTCGGGGTCCTCTTATTCACTAGACAATATTCTTAATCAATTTTAATTTTACGTGCACGGATTGTGATAAAAAAAAAGTAACAATTAAACGGAATTTCGATTGCAATCGTCGATTTACGCGTGATTTGTAATAGACGTAGATTGAATTTGATTGGGCGATGATTCAATGGC
>NW_022597150.1:1122-1615 GCF_009176505.1 Sitodiplosis mosellana | reverse complement strand
TCCATGGTCCATCGTTTATGCCGTTTACCATTGAATATTGCGAATTTCCGAAATGAATTCAAGCACATAAAAGAGACGGCGTGCAAATTTGTTGAACGAATTAGTCGTGATTGCTGATGATGGACAGCAACATTGTCCGAAATGCATTCAGGTTAGCATTAAATTTATTTCAATAATTTAATCCGACTCCAGTAGAGTCAATAAGGTGAAAAATTGACATTCATTGGAATGTATTTAAGTGAATTGACGAATATCTTGACTTTCTAAAAAACACAGTCGATAAATGCACAAAAATAAGAGTTGTTCCTGAGATTAACAACAAAAAGAAGAATTGGATTGATGGGGAAATCAAAATTGAACTTAAGAAGAGAAAAAATCTATTCGATCTCATGACGACGAAACGAGACTCTCAGCCAATTTTGAGCGATATCTCGTGTGGGCAAATTGATTTATTATCAAAAATGTTGCCTAGTATGGAACAAAAGAATAAATT
>NW_022597150.1:0-1112 GCF_009176505.1 Sitodiplosis mosellana | reverse complement strand
ATGGCGCTGTAACTCCCTTCACAGCCAGAAAACCGTTCTGAAAATTTTATGGCAGCTTCATGACGATAAAACGAGACTCTCAGCCAATTTTGAGCGATATTTCGTGTGGGCTAATTGAGTTATTATCAAAAATGTTGCCTAGTATGGAACAAAAGAATAAATTTTAGAAGAATGACTTTTCTGACCACATATAGCGCTGTAACTCCTTTTACAGATATAAAACCGGTCCGAAAGTTTAATGGTAGCTTTATGACGACGAAGTGAGACTCTCAGCCAATTTTGAGCGATATCTCGTGAAGGCAAATTGAGTTATTATCAAAAATGTCACCAATCATGGAGAAAACTCGTGTAGCACGTTAAATATTGTGAGGTGATCATACATAAATGGCATGCTTCATATTTATCATCACAACGTATGTATTATATAATGACGCATATTATTTCCTTTTATCAAACATTCAAAATTTTAGGTTCTTGAAATCTGTTGTAGTTGCACGAGTATACTTATCATGGAAAACCGCTAATCGAGCCTGTTTTGTTGCTATCAACATAATTGATCTCTGTTGAATATACAATAGATGAATGATATCTATAAATGGAATAGCTGAACGGTTGTATCGTAAATTTCAGCTGATTAGTTTTTTTCCGTACAGTGATCTATCATTCGTTCGTGTAATCTCTTGGACACATTGATAAGAATTCGATAGTAATGGGCATATAAATAGAGGTGAGATTGGAAAACACGGTGTTTTTGGATTAATTGAAATGTCAATCGGTTTCATAGTTGGTCTATTAGCCATTACTAGTGGTTTAACGTGTAAGTGTTGATCGTGAATTTAGAAGCATTATTTGGCGAGTGTGAAAACTAATTTGAATTTTTTTTCAAACGAATTTAGCGTATCCTTTGGTCGCAGGATCGTCCTGGGTCGATGTTTCAGTGATTACACCTCCACCGTCACCACCCGTAATCGATACTGAAAATATCACTTATGTATACGATGAACTTGGCCAATTGCAAAAAGTTGACATTAAAAAAGTGAAACCCCAACCAGTGCCGTACTTTTCCGTAGAAAGAGACGTTCGCTTCGAATTGTTCACGCTGAAAAATCCAA
>NW_022597149.1:1843-6109 GCF_009176505.1 Sitodiplosis mosellana | reverse complement strand
GTGGACTTTTCCAATCATATTTATTTCATGTTTTAAAGATTTTTGTCCATGTTCGAAAGGGTTCGAAAATAAAAAAATTCGATGATTTATTTTTTGTGCATGAGGTGATTTTGGCAACAACTTCTATTAATTATGTTCGAAAATTTTCGAAAGTCGGAAAAGAACCGTGTCCCATTTGGGTCAAGAAATAAACCATTTGGTGGATAACTATGTATGGACGAAGTGTTCAGGACGTTGCATAATATCTTGGGTGAGGTCGCGCTCCATCCCTTTGGCCAAAAAAGGGTCAAACATGCCTCATATGTTTGTTTTGGTGATTTTGTGCATTTTTTGGCCCTCTTTCGGACCAAACGGTGGAGGGCGACCTCACCCAAGATATATTATGCAACGTCCTGAACACTTCGTCCATACATAGTTATCCACTAAATGGTTTATTTCTTGACCAACAATGTGTCGGTATTGAAAAAATTACTCACCCCTATAACATCCCGTTTACACCCTGTAGGGCAGGTCAACCTTGATATTATCGACATACTCACTACACCCCACTGTTCCGCGGTATAAGTCTTATTGATAAACATCGTACGACACAAAAAGGAACACCGCCCTTTGTACCAGGCTAAAATTTTATGAGAGTAAAGGACGTAGACCCGTTATTGAAGGAGATGGGGCAAAATAGTTTGGAACAATATTGTTCTCCTTGGAACGCTGTACAACTTTGTTGAACATACCCAAGTGATAGCCCCTGCCCCAGCCCCAGAAAATGGGTATAATATGAAAAAAATAACATTTTTTCATATAACGGTATTTTTCATTTACTATGAACAAATGGAAATATTATGTATACCTATAATATGAGTTTGACCAAACTTTGAATCATTTTTATTATATAGAAGAATGTAGATTTAATGCAATTCAAACGTTATTTTTTTGAATTGCTATTTGTGAATCTGATATCACACGTTCCGAATGCATCATAGGCATTTTCAAAAAAAAAAAATCCCGAAATTCAAAAATGTTCAGAAAAATTCTTCTAGAATCTTTTATTTTATGATATAATCAGCTTCAATCAGCTTTGGAGTTTATAGTATTGGCGCGACCAAGCCTATGGAAGATGAGCTATCCAATGCTTTATGGGCTAATGGCTTCGAACGTTCAATTTGAGTGCATTGGACAAACAAAAGCATCACGACACAGATGGCGCTTTATTTGATACAGTTCACACACATTGTGATCTCGGCCATCGAATTAATTTAGATGTGATAATTTGAATATCCACCGCTTTGGAGCTCAAATAAAACAAATGCGCTATTTGCGCGGCGCACCCGCGCCGTGCGGCATTTCTGATATAGAATGAACTATGCTATTTCTGGAATCAGTTCTCTCTGTGCACTAACTATTTTTGCCGAATTCTGCTCGGAAATCCGAGTTTTGGCCATGTGTAAATTCCTCCATATAAATCAATGTAATTTTAGCGGCTTTCTGAGGTTTACATACAAACTTCCCATGTGGTCGCAACACAACCGAAGTTCGAAAATCTGAATTTTTCTCTCGATCCTGGTGCAATTTATAGCGCAATTGCGTTGGCAAAAATCTTTACAAAGTCGAGAGAACAGTGAAAGTTTTGCGATAACTAGCGCCAACGAATAAATGCAATGACAGATACGTCAAAATTCTTAACTACTTTTCACCATAAACTCTGAGGTGAGAAGAGTTATCAGTTAATCAGTACGAAGACTGGCCCGACAAACATGTTCAATCTTATGCAGCTACTCAATGCTTGCATACTCAAGGCCTGCATACTAGCTGCAATAGAATTATGCAGCTAAACGGACGGAGTTCCAAATGAAACTGCATATTTTGTTATGAAGCTTTATTGCAGTTGTATTGAAGCTAATATCAACCAGCTTTGATATGAAGTTCTTATGAAGTTATTATGCAGCAATTTTTATTCATTAAACTTGCTATTGTATAGTAGTAACCTTAGCATAAAGTATCATTATAATTCTATTCGTGAGACGTAAAAGAATGTATGTTCTTTTGTCGATTTATATTTTTGAAAAGGAAAGTATGTTTTCTGTTGATTCTATCTGCGTTAAAAGGAAGTATGTTGGCATCCCGTCTAGCCTCCGCGGTTTTTCACGGTTTCCACGGAACTGATAGGAGATAATAACTTGGTGTCTTCGGCAAAGTTGTAGTACTCGAAGTCTCCTATAACATTGTTGAAGACATCTATGTCTTATCTCTTATCAGTTGCGCGCAAATTGCGCACATAAAAAAGAAAATTTTATATAGAACTTTTTTTTTCTTATCATTTCCAGAGCCATGAAACCGAACTGTCAAACTACAACGGGGACCGCGTAGTCGGTTGTCATTCGTTGCGGAACGCGCTAAAAGTATGCATAAGTACATGAGTACATATTTCAAGCATTCTGGTTAAAAAATATTTCAATTATTTATAAAAATATACCTAGTGTATTAATATGAAAACCCATTTTTAATAACATTTTTGAAACGTTTGAAAAAATACCGAAAAAGAATATGAACTTTCTTTTTTTTGCTCAGAAATTCTTTGCTAACATTTTTCTTGTTTTTGATTGACAAAGTGAGATTAAGTATCTACTGACATGTTCAATGTGTAGAACAAATTTGTGCACTCGGTGGAACAAAGCCATTGTGTGTTTAAGGAGCCACTTTATTCCCATGGCTCCTGAAACACATTTTCAAGCTCACTTTGTAGGAAGCGAACGTAAAAAATGAGAAAATTGAATTAATTGATTTCAAAATTCATTTGAACATCAGCAAATCTGAAGAAAACTTAGATAAATATGTTCATGTTGGAAACATTTTTCTAAATTTGATAATGTGGATGTGTCATCCAAATCATTCATTGCATTTAAATAGGAAATAAAGAAACAACATAATTTTACACAAATATTCATTTTCCACTTGATTTTATCATTTTTATTCACTCCATGAATAATATACGTTCACGAAAATACGTTGTCTTTTTCAAACATAGTAGTTCAAATTCAACGAGTCGTTCTACGAAGGTGACTGTCTGGCGTGTATTTAATTTGTACTTTATTCTGACAGCCGCGTTGTAATTGATGATGACAGTTCGGTTTCGCCCCTCTGATCATTTCTCGCGCTTTTCGCGGAACTGATAAGAGATAAGAGATAACTGACTTCAGCATTGTTATAGAAGACCTCGAGTGCTACAACTTTGCCGAAGACACCAAGTTGTTATCTCTTATCAGTTCCGCGGAAACCGTGAAAAACCGCGAGGACCCGCTAAAAACGAACATACATTCTTTTAACCATTTTTAGTTGCAATGAAACATACTTCTCTTTATTGCTACGAAGTTGGACCAACTTGCGTTCTTTTACGTCTCACTAATAGAATTATAGTAACCTTTTATACTAAACTCAGTCTTGATCTAACTATTCAACTGTAAACATCTCAATATATAATACAGGTCATGAAAATAGTTTGAAATTATACCACAGTGTTTACGAACATTTGAGAGCGTTTGTATTCGCATTACGGCTAGTCGCTTTTCGGTCATAGTTTGAAATTTCAAACAGTTACGTTATTCTTAGAGTGAGCACGCCAAACGGCTTTTCTTTCCGGGGCGAAATATTAGTATCATTATCTACTCGCCTGCGCCACGAGGGAGACAAACAACCAATTTTGCAATTTGCATTTCGTTCGCATGTAGTTTACATGTTTTTACAGGCAAAAAGTACAACAATTTTATGCCAAATGTTGTTAACTTATTCAAATGAACGAAAAACTGGTCGATGTAGAAGAGAGAAATCCCATCAAACCGACCTTGCTGTTCTTTTTTTCTGCTTCTCTCCTTGTTTACACTCATTTTTCTTGTCAAATAAAATTAACGAAATTATGACATTTGGTTGCTTGGTTGGCAAAACGAAGACAAAATAATTAATACATTCATTATTTAAAAAAAATCAGAACTAGTTGAGTTTACTGTGGGCAATTTATTCCAATACGAAGCGGCGGATGATATAAATGTGTGAATTGCTTCTGAAACGAAAATCATCAAAACAATAATCGGTACGATGAGTTCAACAGCTGTTTCTGTCGATTAAACGGAAAATCTCCGTTGTTATTTTTTCACACAATAGAAAACGACCCAATACGATTCATTTCATTTAACACTATGACTGTTCTTCATAGAGATGTTCTACATGTGAGATTTGTGCCTTAATATTCCAACAATTGATATCACCGAAGACCTA
>NW_022597149.1:0-1833 GCF_009176505.1 Sitodiplosis mosellana | reverse complement strand
TCATTGACCTGCCCCATCATACAATCGACTCAGTATTACAATCATTTACTGATGATACCCGATTATGGAAACACATTCAAGACTATGATGATTGCCTAGCCTTACAAGCTGATCTAAATAGGATTGTAAAATACTTCAAAAGTAATCAGCTGAAATTGAATGTCAAGAACTCTAAATTCATATCATACCACCGAGGACAGCTGAAATTTGTGTTTGAATACACGATTGACAACGAAAAAATTGACCGTGTTGAAGTGATGAAGGATCTGGGCGTCATTTTGGATGTAAACATGAATTTCAATGCACACATTGAATTCATTACCGCCAAAGCAAAGTCAAGATTGGCATGGATCAAACATTTTGGGAGAGATTTTGAGGACCCATGGACAATTAAGAAATTATTTTTCACATTTGTACTACCGATTATCGAATATGGCTCACAGATTTGGAGCCCATACACCGCTGAAAAGATTGCTCGAGTTGAGTCCGTTCAAAAGCAGTTTTTATTATTTGCACTGCGTAAAATGAAATGGTCCCATGGATTTAAGTTACCACCATACGAATGTCGATTGCTGGAATTGCAAATGATAACGCTTGCGGAACGAAGAAAGATAGCTCAAATTACAATGGTACATAATGTGTTATGCGGGCATACATCATCGAGACACATTATGAACGAAATCAATATTAGAACACCACGGCATTGGACAAGAGACACAGCATTCCTATCTCTACCAGTACGACACCGTGATTACTCCAGATTCGAACCAGTCAATCATATGCTGTCTACGTACAATGATTTTTATAACAAATTTGTGCCAATTAAGCCACCTTTAATTCATAAAGAAAATAAGAATTATCATAATGTTCCTACTCCAGTCTGTGATACTTATTTAATTGATTTTAACACGAGTACAAATACTGTTAAACAGAGAATTAATGAATATTTTAAAAGAAATAGATTATGGAGAGAGTGATAAATTTTATGCAAATATAGCAACTTAATTAATGTAATATAATGTAAATATACAAAATAATATTTATATCAAATAAACCACCTCTGGCGAAGAAACGCTGTATGGTGCAGAATAATAATAATAACATATTTGCAACATATTACTGTTCTTGGGGGACTCCATGGCCCCATATGTATTTCATATGAAATCTGGACTGTTATAAGAGATAACAAATTAGTGTCTGAAGCAAAGTTGTAATACTCGAGGTTTGCTATAATTTTGTTGCAACAAATATTGCTTATCTCTTATCAGTTCCGCGAAAAACACGAAAAACACGAAAATCGCGAAATTTTCCCACCTCGTTTTAGTGAAGCCGATAAGAAGTAAGAGACTTGCCTCTTCGACAGAAATGTAGAGCAGGTCGAGTACTACAACTTTGCCACAGACACCAAGTCGTTATCTCTTATCAGTTTCGCGAAAGATGATTATTAAGAACTCGCGTTTTTCACGTTTTCGCGGCTTTTCGCGTTATTGATAAGAGATAACGACTTGGTGTCTGTGACAAAGTTGTAGTACTTGACCTGCTCTACAACTTTGCCGAAGATACCAAGTCGTTATCTTTTATCAGTTTCGCGGAATACGCGAGAAACCGCAGAAAACCGCGAAAAAACGCGTTTTTTCCTTATCATTTTTCACGGAACTGATAAGAGATAACGAGATAGTGTCTACAGCAAAGTTGTAGCTCTGGTCGAGTACTATAATTTGATACAGACCATAAGTCGTTATCTCGTATCAGTTACGCGAAAAAATGATAAGAAAACATTCGCGTTTTTTGTAGACGATTCAGTATTACGCTCATCGTCTCACAATTTGAACA
>NW_022597148.1:692-1202 GCF_009176505.1 Sitodiplosis mosellana | reverse complement strand
TTCTTTATTTGTAAATGGTTGTATTTTTTTCATTTAAATGTTGGATTAATTGTTTTTGACGTATTTTAATGTATTTTCATTTATTGTTGTATGTTGTTGTTGAAATTTTGTGGTTAATATTCTTCGTCTGATTCTTCGGCATGGCAAGGTGTTGACAAAATTGAAGTTGGAAGCTTTTTTGGAATGCTTTCTTCGGATAAAAATTGCAAGTCTAGGCAATCTTGAACACTATTGCGTTCTTCGTGCTTCTTGAACATGTCCTCCAACAAGTTCGCTAACGAATCCCGTTCTTCATTAAGTTTTTTGCATTCATATACGCCTCCAGGCCCGTACCATGCTTTTTTGCCAGAAAATGGTGATTCTAGTTTACCAAGTGATAGCTTTCCCCAAAAAAACACTTATTTTGAAAAAAAATCTAGGGGTGCTTTTGGAAGTTTACGGAGTTATGGGGCAAAAATGCCAAAAATCACGAAAAATCAATTGTTTTCAAATTTTGTATCATGTTTTTTT
>NW_022597148.1:0-592 GCF_009176505.1 Sitodiplosis mosellana | reverse complement strand
TTGCCAGAAAATGGTGATTCTAGTTTACCAAGTGATAGCTTGCCCCAAAAAAACATGATACAAAATTTGAAAACAATTGATTTTTCGTGATTTTTGGCATTTTTGCCCCATAACTCCGTAAACTTCCAAAAGCACCCCTAGATTTTTTTTCAAAATAAGTGTTTTTTTGGGGAAAGCTATCACTTGGTAAACTAGAATCACCATTTTCTGGCAAAAAAGCACGGTACGGGCCTGTACGCCTCGCTTAAATTGGTCGTTGATTTTGAACGGTCTTGTGTAATATGCCATATAAAAAAGAATGCAGCCGATTGCCCAAACATCAGACTCCTTGCTATACGGATGGGGATGCTCTCCATATAGTTCGGGGGCCAAGTAAGCGTTTTGGAATTCCGGTGTTTTGTAATGTACGTCATTTTTTGATACAAGTGAACCAAAATCGCACAATTTCGCAACCATATCCTCTGCCAGTAATACATTATCGGACTTGAGATCACGATGAATGTGAGTTTTATGAATATATTTTACGGCTCTAAAAATTTGAAAAGCGAAAAATCTGCATTCATATTGGGTAAGGCCCTTTCTTTGCTTGATC
>NW_022597147.1:5782-18089 GCF_009176505.1 Sitodiplosis mosellana | reverse complement strand
AAGAGAAACAGAATTTGGAGAGAGTAAAGTCAAATAGAATTAATTATTCCATTGCAAATATTGTAAATATAACAAGATTTATTTATGCCAAATAAACCACCTCTGGCGAAGAAACGCTGTATGGTGCAGAATAATAATAAAAAAATCTCAAACGGACGGACAAAATAAATTGTCCGTTCTTGAATCCTAAATTGACGAACAGAAATAAATTGTATGTTCTTGAATCTTATTCCGTTTGCAAACAGACGAAAATAAAAAGTTCTGCAATACCTTTCCATGAAATACACACGATAAATTATGCTGGGTATGTTGGTGCGCCCTCGCTTTGTATGTATACAATGTAATACCGGAGTATGAAAATATGAAATTTTGCCATAGCGTGAGACCTCACCTTAATTTTGATTTATGATATGATTCATTTTCCATCAATCAAAATGTAATGTTGCAAAAAGGTCACATCCAAATGCCATAATGTGTCTTTTCCCTGTCATCAACTTACCGATCATCTCCAGGTATTTCAAGTATTTCTCCTGGAACGAATTCAAACAACGTAAAAATCAATAAGATAAATGGGAATGTTTATTGAACAACATACCTGGAAAAAGTCCCAACGACAAAACGCATGAATCGTCATCAATTTCATCAGCAGGCTCCGGTATATTACGAATACGACCTGTTGATATAGAAAAAATTTACATTGTTTCTCTTATTTATCAAATCAACTGTTGGTCATCTACAACAATAAAGTTTGAAAAAATACTTGAACAAGACAACAATAATCTCGAAATGAAAATTAATGAGAGTTTATGATGAATAAATAAAGTTCAATTTACAGATATATTTTTTGTTTTTAATACTAGTGATAGACATGCGTCAATGATGTTCTGAACTCACCAACAACTAATTCACGAATATCTTTCCACTTCACTTCTTGTGTTGGTTCATGTACAATTGTAAGACGTATACGCCGCTGAATTCCTTGGTGAATCAAAAACAAACCTCGACATGGAAGGTCGTCGCTGTGTTCAACGACTGATGGTACATATTCTCCGTTTGGCGCTAATTCGCAGATTTCGAACCAAACTAAAATGTCATGTTTGGCTAATACTGTCGAAGATAACGATGATGGGCATGGTAACGGACCAAATTTAGGACTACGGACAGGTTGGCTAATGGGAATGCTTGGTGGTAGCATACGGCGGGGAGGAGGACGCGTTTGAAAATCTTGTTTCGCGATGTTATGAAGAGGGTGACGTTGATAATGGCCAAATATTTTGAAAGTTATCGGCTGTACTTTTAAAAATTCAATAAAAGATTTTGAAACAGGAACCGTTATCTGTAATAGATGCAAACATTGAATTTGTTGAAAAAAAAGATCAGGATTTTTAGTAGTACTCGGCTGTGTCAATGAATAAATAAACCTATTCCGCAAAAACAACATAATTAATTTTAACCATGAATTTGATAAATGCTTTCTATGATAAACGTGAATCCGGTATCGAATGCAGAAAAAAAAATGCAGAAACCCAAAAACGCAGAAGAAAATTTTGCAGAAAAAAAAATTGCAGAAAGAAAAAATGCAGAGAAAAAAAATTGCAGAAACCCAAAAACGCAGAAAGAAAAAATGCAGAAAAAAAATTAGCAGAAAAGAAAAAAATGCAGAAAACCAAAAACGCAGAAAAATTTAAAAAATACGATTTTTTCGAAAATTTGTTGATCACAATAGATTTCACAGTCCGACGCGTGTTTTCTTAATCTGGCACATCAGCCAAATAAGTTCCAGGCGATAGTTTAGGCCGCCCTGAGTTCATAATGGGCCATGGTTTTGGGTAAAGGTGCTTCTGCTGGGAATTAATGACCTTAGGCGTTCCCACATTTCAGGAAGAACGAATTTCTTGATGAAACTTAGTTTCTACACCAGTACTCCGGTAACTAATTTTGACCATTTTTCTTCATTTTCCACGAAATTTACCCATTTCAACCCATTTTCTGAAACATATTGTAGCTTTGTGAGTACAGTATCGCTTCTGCGTGATCGTCTGAACAAATTACTTCTTGAATAGATAGGTAAAAAACCAATAATTACCGGAGTACTGGTGTAAAAACTAAGTTTCATCAAGAAATTTGTTCTTCCTGAAATGTGGGAACGCCTAAGGTCATTAATTCCCAGCAGAAGCACCTTTACCCAAAACCATGGCTTATTATGAACTCAGGGCGGCCTAAACTATCGCCTGGAACTTATTCGGCTGATGTGCCAGATTAAGAAAACACGCGTAAAAAATCTGTGGACTGTGAAATCTATTGTGGTCAACAAATTTTCGAAAAAGTCGTATTTTTCAATTTTTCTGCGTTTTTGGTTTTCTGCATTTTTTTATTTTCTGCTAATTTTTTTCTGCATTTTTTCTTTCTGCGTTTTTGGATTTCTGCATTTTGTTTTTCTGCATTTTTTCTTTCTGCAAATTTTTTTTCTGCATATTTTCATTCTGCGTTTTTGGGTTTCTGCAATTTTTTTTTCTGCATTTTTTCTTTCTGCAATTTTTTTTCTGCAAATTTTTTTTCTGCGTTTTTGGGTTTCTGCATTTTTTTTTCTGCATTCCATTCGGATACCGATAAACGTTATGTTACTCACGTTTTGAACATGATAGAAACCCAACGGAGCACCAGATCCAGTATTCTTCACAGGCTCGGTAGAAAAAGCTTCCTCATGCCGATTCAAAAAACTATAGAATAAGAAATCATAGCTTATACAAGCTGGTTTTTAAAAAGTATATTGCATCATACTTAAATTGACAGAATATATCAGCGAATTCAGGTGATATTCCAGTGGCTTGCAATACTGTAACACGGAAAGTAAACTCTTTCCCGATTTGTAAATGTTCCCCAGGTTCATCAGCTACTTCAGAGGAAACACTTGAGTCACCACGCCCGGAATCTGCATCTTCTATTCCACAGGATTTTTAAAATTATGAATGATGGCCGAAAATGTAACTCTTTCTGATATATTAGGGTAGAGGTTTGTAAGTTGAGCCGGCATGTAAGTTGAACCACCCATGATATTTTATATTTTGAGAGGGAAATATACCGAAATTCGAACAGTCGTCGTTATTAAGCAAATAAACTTTACTTTTGGTGCCATTTCCGAGCGAAAATACCCTTCAGAAATGGCTCATACGAGCATAGTGTGTGATTTGATGAAAAATAATAAAAATTGCAAAATTTGTAGACATCCATAAAGTGAATGATTTTCATCGATAAGATAAAGTTGAACATATGGCTGTGTTCTATTTTTATTGCATTTTCAAAACCCGAAGAGAATTCTAAACATATCGTGATATGGAATTGTTTTTCCTAAACTTTTTTGAAATGTCTACAAGAATGTAAGTTGAGCCACCTCTGAAAACGTAGGCAAAATACCATTGTTATTTACTTGAGTTTGTATTTTGATACTTCTTTTATGATTATTTTCTGTTTGAAGCGGAAAAAGAATCAATTTTAATGCATTTTAATATATTGCAGTGAAATTACGATTTGGATGATGATATTAAGGATTTTTCTCATTTTCATACTATTTTCACTGATATTTGTGTCTGAAGCCCTTAGAACATATGAAAATTCACTATAATTTAAAATTTTGGCAATTCAGGCGTCTTTGGATGATATTTGTCACATTTTAAGTGATTTTTTTAGGGTGGCTCAACTTACAAGCCAAATTTTTTTTTCTCGATTTGAAGCCTGTGAAGAAAATTGGTTTAAAAAATGTCTTTTTCAAGTAAATCGGATAAGTTTCTTTGGCAAAGTGTGAGCTCTTTAGATCCTCTTTCCAACGATATCCATACATCTAAGATATCTTCATTTAAAAAAATGTTATGGACAAAATAGCACATCATGGTTCAACCTACAAACCTCTCCCCTACTTCTGTCTAATTTAGACACAAATTAATTACCCCAAAAACATGTTTTAGAACAACTACAAACGTAAATTCGTATATGTCTCCAAAGGATTCGTATGATGTGTTAAGAGATTGGATTCAGTTTCAATTCCCAGACGATCACAAGGTCTTTGTACCAATGATCGGCCAGTTTCTGAACTGGGATCTCGATAAAATGAACATCGTAATCATCGTTGGTCCGCCGTCATGCGGAAAAACATTAGTAAGTATCGATCTGGAACAGAACGTTGTCAATTCAATAGTTTGTTACTACGTTCTGGGTCTTGACTAAAATCTCCAGAACGTTGTCAATTCAATAGACCGAATTCAGTCATGTCCTTTTGCTGCTGTTCGTTGTCGTGCGATCCCGTTACAACTTCAACTGCAGAGAATGAAAATAGTATTGATTGGCACAAAATATTGGATGATTTTTTGGATTAATTTTCTACTTCTAATTACTAGTCAGAAAATTTACAACATAAATGAACGAACCTTCGTGCGTTGTTTGCTCGACTTCTGGCTGGAAAGGCTCTTCGCCTTCTGTTTGTACAGGTTTTTCTTGTACATGTTTGGTTTTTTCCACATGACGTTCTAGGTTAAATTTTCTGGAGAATTTTGTGCCACAAACAATGCACATGACGGCTTAACTTGATGATTTTTCTGTGCGTTTTTCATTTTTTCCTTATTTGAAACTAATAAGAGAGGGTTATTTAGTTTGACTGATATAATTCTTTATATGTATTTACCTTTTGTTGATATGACCACCGAACTTTTGCAATCTTTCGCCGTATCCAATTCGATGGTTTTATGGTGAATATCCCTTACATGTGCGATCAATGAGTACGGTGTAGAGCAGGACTCGTTGCAGTCTGGGCATACAAAAATGTCTTGATTTTTCTTGTGTAGCTTTTCGTGCTGCGCTAGAGTTTCAGCTGATGTGAAGTCCTTATTGCACTTCTTACAATGAAATTCTTGTCGAATGTGGTCAAAAATTTGCTGCAACAACTGGACATTGCGAGCCGGTATACCTTCTATATCATCAAATCTGGAAAATAAATCGCTATAGTTTGAAAAATCGCTAGTCAATTAATAAACTTACTTGCATTTGCAGGTTTTGAATTTGGGGAAATGTTCCAGCCAAGTGTAACATCCAAAATTGATGGCTTCTGCTACGGTAAAACCAAAGTTAAATCCAGAGTGATATCCTCCTGGTAACGTTAAAATAAAATGTCCGGGTATTTGGATCACCTTTTTTAAAAAATATGAAAAAAAAATCAGTAAAAATTCAAATATTCTTGTGAAAAATGAACATACTCTATCAAATCTTATCTTATTACTTTTTCGCACGCCCATGTCGTGAGTAAAAGTATTGTAATCACTCCAAAACCTGGGTACCCCGAAAAACCATTTTTCTATCCATTTTCGACACCAAAAAGCACGATACAGTGGTTATTTTGCTATGTTAATGTGGGTGTGTCGTACCCTGTACGCTGTGCGCTGTACGCTGTACGCAAAAATTTGTTAGCACGATTGCTCAAATACCAGAATAGGAAACGAAATTCTGCAAGTACCAAACGTTTGTACTTCGTTAGACTTGGAAACCATTAAATTTCCAGCCACCCCAGATGTACCCTAGGATACCTAGCCTATGAAAAACCTTCTAAAAATCGAACTTTTGTTCGGGAGGTACCCAAAATAGGTTACCCATGTGGGTTTTATCATGTCCACCCGATTTATTTCATCAAAATAATAGGGGCCAGGAACAACCTAGTGACCGCTAACCCACCTTTTTGGTATTAAATCGGTATGTTAGTTTAAAATTCCTTGAAAAATCGAACTTTTGTTCGGGAGGTGCCCAAAATGGGCCAGGTGGATTTTATCATTCCCACTCGATTTATTTGATCAAAATAATAGGGGCCCAGGAACAACCTAGCACCCGCCAACCCACCTTTTTTTCGCATCCAATCGGTATTGAATAGTGATTCTGATAGCGAATGTGATAGCGCCTCTGAAGTCTCATTTATTCTCAACAATGTGGATTTTCCCGAGTTGGAAGAGGATGGATTTTACTACGAAATCGGAGACTTGTGTGAAACTACAAAGAATACAGATCTAGAATCAATCACAAATCAAATTGTTGGAACAGAATTCTTAAATGATTTGACAATCGATATGTTCATTATAAATTTGGTGAACGCAAACAGAAACATACCATTCGACATGCATCCAGTCCGCTATGGACAAAAACAAGAGCGATACAAACGACTTCTAGCCGAACGAGACGATCTGCAAATAACATATCAGCGGCCAGGCCAGCTTTCTTGGCCATTACACCACAGTTCAATATACAGTCTACACGGGGAGGGCATTCATGGCAAAAGATTGGACGTATATCAACCTAGTATCAACGAAACATCCTCACTCGCCTGTACCCCGGAACACAATATCAATTCATCGAACCGGCAACGTTGCAACCAGATGGATGTTCCTGTGGCATTTTCTCGATTGCATACGCCACAACCATCATTTTGGGACACAACCCCGCAACATACCATCTAAAAATCAATCAGCACGAAACAGACAATTTAAAAAAGACCAGCGAACTACGAAACCACATCAAAAGAATATACGGAACAAATGAACTACAGCTGTTTCCACAATAAATAATACACTCATTTTTGTTTTTGTCTAAGTTTTTGGATACTTGTTTTCATGTTGCATCGCAATAATGACCAATTGATTTCGGTTTGGTAACTTTTGTCTAATTTCATCAAAAAAGAAACAAAAAAATCAGTTCATTCAACTTGCTTATTAAACATTTTGTCGAGATAGCTTATTATTTCCGTCCACATTTTTTGATTTGATTACAAAGTTCATTCTCCAAATATTTGACTGATTTGCAGTTCTTTGATTAAAGTTCAGTTTTTTCAATACTTGATTATTTTGCATTTTTGAAAGAGAGGTAAATCTTAAGCCAATTTTCCATAAAATACATGAACGTACTGTTGTTTTTTTCTGAAAATTCTCATAAATATCCTAGGCAAAATCTGAATAAAAGCTGAACGCTATGAAAACGGTGCGGAAAAGTTCGTCTTACGGAGGTAAGACTATTTATTTTTCTTATGCATCGTTCTTAAAAATTCGCAGTTTTGTAATTTTGTGTAAATTGTTTTGAACGTTACTTTACAATCGCTTAGTCGTTCAGCTGGAATGCGTTCAGAACGACGGGCTGAAAAGGTGTAAAAATAAATATCAATTCGGAGTTGTCTGACGCAAAGTGCACACAAAATAAAGCTCTGCGTCTGCATACTTGAGCACACAACTACACATAGAGAATCGTTTTTTACGCAGAATTAGTATGAACCGCACAGCGAATGTAGTGCTTCAGCTGAGTACAACATTTACATAGCGAATGTGTGCGGTTCATACTAATTCTGCGTAGCAAACGATTCTTTATGTGTAGTTGTGTGCTCAAGTATGCAGCCTTATTTTGTGTGTGTCTAGTGTGCTAATGGAAATAATTCACGTACTCCAAAATTCAATCAGAAGTTTTGATGGAAAACATAAGAAAATTGAACTTACCACATTTTTTAACATACCAAAAATGTTTTTCTCCATTCGCAAAAAAACTTTGGGTGCGAATTCAGAAAATAAAACACTTAACCTCGATTTTCAGTACATATTTTTGTGTGTGTACTAGTATTTCAAGGGAAAGAATATTTCCAAATTATGAGTTTGTTTTGTTGTAAAATTTTGTCTGTTTCCAAACAGCTGATGATATCAAATAAAATCATAGCTCGAGCATTCCTTGAGTTTTATATGCAAGAAGCTTTACTATGACAGTCAGTGCCATCTATTAGCGTCGCAGACATACCAGTGAAGATGTACGCGCAACTTATTGAGACTTTATAAAGCGAAATGCACATGAGCGAACTTCGAAGCGAATTCGTAGACATATTATTCGCCTGACAGTATTTGTCAGCTCACATTGTTTACAAAAAGACATACAAAATCATAGAAAAACTTATTTGTATTTTGTGATTGGTTTTGCATTAAATTCCGGTTGTGTGGATTTTTTTGGCACATTTTATTTCGAATTTTCATAAAATATCATTATAAAAAAATTTCACTGGCCCAAATAATGGAGTAGTTTGTGCAATTTAACTCTCAGAGATTTTTTATGCTCATTCAAAGTCATTGTTCGAGCCATATGAGTTCCTCTGATCCTAATAAATTCATCGACGACGAAACGAACTAAAAAAACCTTATGATCAGAATGGTCACTGAAATCTGTTTCATCATACAGCAAATCGAAATTAAGATTTTGAAGAATTTCGTGGTAAACTACGCTGAAATCAATCGTTCCTTTCAATAAATCAATTTTCAAGAAGCGTTCCGTTTGTTTGCAAATACAAAATGTGCTGTAACATGGCATTCCAACCGACCTCAAATTGACATCTTCTGCTTTTCTTGTGTTTTCTTCGAAAATTCGTTTGCATAGCATACAGCCAAATTGTTTGGTTAGCTTGATTTTACTTTCGATAAAGCTAGCAATGTGTGCAACGGTGTAATCAGATAAGTCTTCAGACACTTCATGCTCTTCCGCATCTTCTATTTCTCGCAATTTATCATATAGTTTTTCGATTTGCTCTTCTGTAATATTTAAACAGTCAGTAGCGTCAAAATTGTTGGCTGTGGAACGCTTTGAAGATATTGTCAGAATGTTGGAGTAAGGATTCGAATCATGTCCTGCGGCACTACAATTTGAAAATTTCGAATACATGATCGTGTTGTATGCTAACAATTTCCTGAACGCGGCAGAAAATTGCTCACATGTTGGATTGTCATTGAAGCCATTCAAAGACCGTATTTTGCCTGGTGAAAAGAGAATGTCAATTTTTTAATTTGTGTGCACAATTAATACTAATGTATTGTATTTTACCAAAGAAAATCTCCACAGGATCTTGTTGAAAGCAAAACGTTCGAAGCATTTGGACAAGCATACGTTCTTCTACATACTCTTGAAAAAGAAGCTTCAGTGACACCATATTGATTATGAAGCCATTAAAACCAGTATTGATTTTTGAATTGCAGACTCGTACTATTTTACCTTCAGCATTCACTACTTTGAGCCCTTTTATGTATGAAATTGCTTTTTGAAATAATTCGAATATCTGAGCTGCATTTGTACGACTCAATGCTCTTTTGAACGGGTTTTCATTGTGGTCATGCTTAGTGTTGAATACGTCGAATAATGGATTTATAATCCTGATGAATTTGATTGTAAACTCAGCGCCGTCAAACTCCGGTATACCATGGTTCATCAATAACTCCATCGAGTCGGCTGTAGACCCGCTTAATGTCTGGACAGCAATATCCACTTTCATTTTTTTCGATCTCCAGTCAATGTGCGATTGGTTCATTTTATGTGTCAGAGCAAAACCACGATCGTTCATGCGAACCAAATCAACAAAATATTGCCAACGAATTTCATTACCGCTGCAATCCAATAAGAATTCTTTTGCAGACAGTCTATTGCGAATCAATTTAATCATGTGGCATATATCAAAAAATATGTAAATGTTCTGATTTCTAACTCGAATGTATGGCTTGAAAAAAGGTGAGTAAACATTCAGTGTAGCACCGAGGAGTGTGCACATTTTTTTGTTGGCCTGGAAACCGTCAAAAGAGACGTGCGATACAATAATGTTGCAATCCATTAATCTTTCTATGATTTTTTCCAGTAGACTTTTCTTTCGTTCGCCGTCCATTGAATTGATGAAATAATATGCGATTGGAAGCTCAAACGAATCATTGACTGCAGTGACTATGAAGACAAGGGCTTGACTGGCCACATCAGATTTTGTCGCTTCAGCATCAGAATCATTCTCATTCTTACTCTCAATGCAATATCCAATCAATTTCCGTTCTTTGTTTGACCATCCGATGTGCTTACGGAGGTGAATCTCATCAAACATTACGCCGCATATTAATTTTTCGCCTCTTTCTGCTTTTTCGCTGGCCTTTCTTCGGAGTATATTCAAACAATGTTCATTGATAATGTTAGGCTCAGTGTTGAGATCCGAATTCGCATACCATGATCGTATTGTGGCTGGGTGCGGTAAATGTTTACTAAAAGATTCACGAATAAACTCATATGCACGAGGGCTATGATAATGCATTGTGAAACAAAACTGACGAAACGTTTCGGGATATTTCTCTCCGCATTTCGGTTTATTGATAAGGCTTTGGGTGATTTGTTTTTGCTTTGCCTAAACAATTGAAATAGACACAAGAAACATGTTATGGGAATGGTCATTCAGACTATGTCGACTATGTATAAATTAAATATTTACATTAAACCCGCTAAACATTGAATCTTTTTCCTTTGTCAGCTGATCAATTGAAACCTTCAGATGTTTGATTTGACGTTTTAGCTCTTGAATCTCTTTTGCCTGTTTTTGTTTAATTTCTTTGAGATGACAAATGCGAGAATCCGAAAAAATTTTCTCACTTTCAATTTTGCGCTTAAGCTGCTCAACTTCTTCTTGTAATTTTTCACATTTCGACTTAATTTCTCGCATTTCTTCGACATTAACATCATCTGCACTAGCTTCTTTTTCATCAATTGCATCGTCTTCGTAATCAATCAAGACAACATTGAAAACATTCGGGATAGCACCAGGTTTTAAATCAAACCGTGTTCCATTCATTGAAACGATATAGTCATATGGAGTAAAATGTTCAATGCAAATCAATTGGCTTGAACCACACTCGTGACCATTTAATGCCTTTAACCAAGCTTCTCGGGTAGTTGGGTCCTTAGGAAGACTGCAGCAAAATTTCAAACATTAACACTTCCAAACAACTTCAAAAAAATATTCTCTTTTATCACTATATTTTTTTTTGTGAATCCTACTGACCTAAACATATGGACACGAGAGTTTTGAACTCCTTTGAAATTTTCACAACTTTTTATTTTGCAATACAACATATTGTCTACAAAGGCAAAAATTAATATTATTTTCAATCCACAAAAATTTGTACAACTCGGCTCAAGTTAGAGCTGCATGCTGTGAATTCAAAATATAACTAGATTCAAATCCAAAGTACGCTATGATGTATGCAATTTGCTTTGAAATTTTGTGTACATAGAGAATACTCTCTTCAATAATCGTCCACATATAGAGAAACATATAAACAATGAACATTTTGAAGAATCTAAACAAGTTGTTTGAATATGCATGATAAGTGATTAGAAGAGATGTAAATGATTAAATAAGATCCACCCAGTGAATCGACAAATTCGAAAATTTGGCCCAAAAACAATGATCCAATTAGACTCGAAGCTTCATTTTTCAATACAAACCGAATTACAATATTGTCCATTACGTTTCTTGCCCGTTCAAATCTCTTCGAATGTAAAAAATGCCATCGTTGCCAATAAAAAATACAAAATTTTAAATGTTCAAACAAAACATACATTTATTTGCCATATTGAATGTTTTTTTCGTTTTTTCCTCATTTATTTGGTTGGATGTTTATAGAGTAAAACAACACCAGCTCGGTTTATTTTATTTTCAAAAGAAATCGAGACAAAAATTCAGAAAAAGTCATACAGAATCTATTCAGAGTCACTGTCGTATGTAAGTTGACCGATGTTTTCATCCAATTCGTAGTCCATGGCGATGTTGATTTCATCAGCTCCCACAGATTGTCGTTTTTGCTCTTGAAACTTATCCAATACCCGCAGAATCATTTGAGAGGTTTTTGAAACCTTTTCAGCCGGGCCGTAAGTTTTCACGTCCAAATCACAAATCGGTAGAAGCGATGGTACTGTTCGTTTCGTTTTTCGATTTCCATCAAGTGGTGCGATTGGTGTTGGTAAATCAAGCAATTCTGGCACGGCGGAATCAAGAATTGATAATGAGGAATCTTCCCAGTCCATGCAAATGAGATCCTCTTCAACATTGACTTGTGGTGAAAGTGGTGCGATGGGTGTTAGCAAGTTACGTTCATTTGGTACATTGCTGTCAAGAATCGTTGACAAATTCGTTCCATGTTCATTCTTTCGCGGCACAACTGGCGGCAAAAATGGCAACAAAACTTCATCAACCGAAGCAATATTCTCCTTGTTTGCGTCCAAACATGTGGAGTTATCCGACCCATCAATGGATGGTGTTGTTGGCTCAACCGTATCGTTGCCACTTCGACATTCGTTGTTCGATTGCATACCACTTGGTCCAGGCACCGCAACACTTTCATCGACAACAGACAAAGCAACATTCTCTTCGCTGGCTTCCAACAATGTTGCATTTTCCGAGTCATCAATTGATGGTGTCGTTGGCTCAATCGAAACGTTACCATTTTGACTTTCG
>NW_022597147.1:0-5772 GCF_009176505.1 Sitodiplosis mosellana | reverse complement strand
CCGCAACACTTTCATCGACAACAGACAACGCAGCATTCTCTTCGCTTCCTTCCAACAATGTTGCATTTTCCGAGCCATCAGTTGATGGTGTTGTTGTTTCATTGTTCGATTGAATACCACTTGGTTCAGGAACCGCAATGTCACGAGACTCGATTTGCTCAGCCATTCTGGCACTCACAGAACGACGACGTTGCATGAATGGTTTGTTTGTAATTTTCTTGAATAAGGCTGTCGATCGGTTGGAAGTCGATGGGGCAACATAGTCATCCAATGCGATTGTTCTGCGGCGAGCAGTGATTTTAGCAGCACGTCGAGCAAGAAGCAACTTTTCCAATCCAGAATTACGACTGATTCGAACCTTGCATTGCGAATAACGTTCAATCAACATTTTCTGGGTGTCACCACGAGTTGCTAAAATTTGCATAGACAATTTGTTATTTTTCTCATCAAATAATATTGACTGATCATTTTACACCATTAGATAAAAATTCTTTTTGTTAATTTATTCACAAAAACTTACTTCGTTTAATGCCATCAGGGGCAAGTTGCGTCGAAGAGCTCTTACGTTTTGGCATGATTGAAAAGTTCTCAATGCGGTAACAAATCGCGCAAAAAGTAGTGCTAATTTTTTCTATTGAGGATGGAAAATTAAATGTTTTTTATTTTGGAATCCGGTAAATTCCTTTCAAACTTTATTTGAATTTAAATAAAACTGGAGCTAACGTTTTAACTCAACAAGTGAATTATTTGCAATGCGAATCCTTTCCGTTTGCGGTAAACACTACGCGCAATACACTTATACACACAAACCAATCAAACAGTTTCATTTGACAGCTACGAGATTGAGCGCGGCATTGGCAATCATGCAGTATGGAGGTCAGCGACCGCTATTGCAAGGCTAATGTGATGTGATTTTTCGGAACAATGAATGCGGCACAAATGAAAACAAGACAAAGTAAAAATAAATCCAACACGAATAAAAATCATTCGACAGAATTTTTTTTGAGCAAATCCGCCGTTTATTTAAAAACATAGAAATGATTTAAAGTAATGACATTTGGCATTAAACAATGCATTTTTGTAAATAGTCCACCAGTGTTTGAGAATGCCAGACAGTTGCGTAGATCGATGGCATAATGGAAATTTCGCCGTTTTCATATTGTAGAAAGTAGACGATTCCTTCACTTGTCTTCGCAGCATCTGGGAAATATATGAACAATTTGAAATTCATTTAGAAATTGATTGCGATTTTGATTGGAATATCCCTTACAAATAAATTTGCCGTTTGCGTTACGGGGTTCAACGAGAACAGATAACTCTGGGCCATCGCCTTCTGCTTCAGCTCCTTCGTCCCATTCGATTTTTGCTTCCAAAAACTGGATTATGCTCACGGCAAACGGCTTCACTTCGGTCCACCCCATGACTTTTGGTTCATGTTCGTCGAACTTGACTAAAAAGTTTGCAGTGGACCCTTCACGTTTGGCACCTTGAATTAATCAATATTTTATTATAAAAAAATCACAAATCATACCACCTAATTATAAATAAAGTAAACACATTACCCAAAACAATTGGACCTCGCGATTTTTCAAATTCAAGAAGGAGTTCGTTGCAATTCAACAAGTTTGTTTTCGGTTCCCACGACGGTTTTTTCACGTCTTTCCATTTTAGCAGGTACTGTACACAATACACATTATACATAGAATCAATGAAACAATTTTTTTTAATTGTGCCAGATATATATAACAAAAACTTACCTCCTCTTTTTTTCCCACTGTGCGTTTATCAAGAATATTTTCTACTTCGTGATCTTTCATTTTTTATTCTCGGTTGAAAATTCAAAACAAAACGCAAATTCGGTTTGCAATGTTATGACTTTTGTTTTGACATCTCATTCAAATTCGCCTCAACATCATTTGAATTCGCTGTGCCTAATGCTTTATTATGAAAAACTTGCGCGAAGTGCTCAAACAATTCGCAACGCTAATAGATGGCGGTGGCTGTTTAATGCTGTGAACATGCTTGAGATATGAATAAAATAAATAGTCTTACCTCCGTTAGACGAACTTTTCCGCACCGTTTTCATAGCGTTCAGCTTTTATTCAGATTTTGCCTAGGAAATTTATAAGAATTTTCAGAAAAAAACATGTTGATGTTCATGTATTTTATGAAAAATTGTATTATGATTCCGAGAATCTTGATGTTGGGTATTCAAATGAAATGAAACGTCTGATTGTCTTTATTGTCGTCTGAAAACTTTATTCTACTCTCTTTCAAAAATGCAAAATAATCAAGTATTGAAAAAACTGAACTTTAATCGAAGAACTGCAAATCAGTCAAATATTTGGAGAATGAACTTTGATTTTAATTAAATCAAAAAATGTGGACGGAAATAATAAGCTATCTCGACAAAATGTTTAATAAGCAAGTTGAATGAACTGATTTTTTTTGTTTCTTTTTTGATGAAATTAGACAAAAGTTACCGAATCGAAATCAATTGGTCATTATTGCGATGCAACACTTGAAAACAAGTATCCAAACACTTTAACAAAAACAAAATTGTGTGTATTATTTATTGTGGAAACAGCTGTAGTTTGTTTCGTATATTCTTTTGATGTGGTTTCGTAGTTGGCTAGTCTTTTTTAAATTGTCTATTTTGTGCTGATTGATTTTTAGATGGTATGTTGCAGGGTTGTGTCCCAAAATGATGGTTGTGGCGTATGCAATCGAGAAAATGCCACAGGAACATCCATCTGGTTGCAACGTTGCCGGTTCGATGAATTGATACTGTGCTCCGGGGTACGGGCGAGTGAGGATGTTTCGTTGATATACGTCCAATCTTTTGCCATGATTGCCCTCCCCGTGTAGACTGTATAGTAAACTGTGGTGTAATGGGCAAGAAAGCTGGCCCGGTCGCTGATATGTCATTTGCAGATCGTCTCGTTCGGCTAGAAGTCGTTTGTATCGCTCTTGTTTTTGTACATAGCAGACTGGATGCATGTCGAATGGTATGCTTCTGTTTGCGTTCACCAAATTTATAATGAACATATCGATTGACAAATCATTTAAGAATTCTGTTCCAACAATTTGATTTGTGATTAATTCTAGATCTGTATTCTTTGTAGTTTCACACAAGTCTCCGATCTCGTAGTAAAATCCATCCTCTTCCAACTCGGGGAAATCCACATTGTTGAGAATAAAGTAAAAACTTCTTTCGAATTCATTCCTCGTGACGAAAGCGAACACAAATTCAGTGATATCATTTTCAGCAAATCATTTCGGAGCGATTTGGATTTACTTTTTTGCATTATTCCAAATAATTTCTAATAATTAATCGCTCCGTAATGATTTTCTAAAATTGGTATCACTTGTTTTGTGTTCGCTTTTATCACGAGGAATAACTTCGAAAGAAGTTTTTTTGATTGTACAATCTACGATGAACATTCAACACTCTTCCATTCAATTCACTTGTTATTATTTTATTCAGTGGAACAAAAACATTGGAAATGACGACGTCATTAATATCGAATAATTCATATTTGCAATGGAAACATCTGCAAAATAATATCTTTTTCAAAACGAAATTTTCCATTTTTGAGATAAAATACACGCACGTCTATACACAACAAAAAATGTAAACAAACAAACTTTCACTTTTGACATATCGACTTTCACTTTTATGTCAAAATATGCGTGGGTGCCTTTATACGTGGATCACATACAAGCGTGGGTGTTGTTACGCACTGTTCACAATAGAGCGTAGTTAAGACAATAGGCTTAACATATCATATGTCATTGTTGATTGGTTTGGCTTTCTGGATAGTTCGTGTGAGGTCAAAAAATCAGAATTGATAATAACACATCGGTCAATAAGTCCCGAGCCTAACCACCAAGTGGCAACACTAATGTCAAACCCATATCATTTTCGAAAACTACAACCTTTTTTAGGAATCCAGTCAAAATTTGAGCCAAATCCGACCATCAGTTTGCTAGTTACAGCTATACGAGAGAAAGACTCCCGAAAATGCTTCAATTTTGCCGTTAAAACGGTATAACTTTCTTCTGATGCATTGTATTCAAGTATATTCATGTGGAGAGTTCAGAGAATGACCAGACCTAAAAAATACAATGGTTAGTGAAGCAGTTTGAAACCAATTTCGTTCAATTATATCACCATATAAACAGTTCTTTGACCTGGATGAAACTCGCATTTGAACAACATAGTTTTCTTCGCCAAATTTGCTATGTTTTATCAAGATTTGACATTCGGATAGGTCTAAAATGATGCATAAGTGACTTTTCATGTTGTTTTATATCTTTCCCACTGGTTCGCGAATATTTTTCTATACCTGAATCCACTAATAATGCCCGAACTCATATTTTGCGACCTTGGTCGCTACAAACCGTTTTTGGCGATTTCTACCCGCAATTTATAGATCGAATCTATTCAAATGAACTCAAAATACATTAATTCTAATATATAAAGGCAAAACCCTATTCAAATTTTACTTATACAGCTCCAAACGGGCTTCGAATCCCCAAAAAACTGTTCTATCTACTCCATATCCAAAAACGCGGCAAGGCTTTTTCGATTGAGTATTTCATATGCATATATCCATGCAAAGTTGTAACTATAGCTTGAGTTAGTTGCCCTATGGCCTTAGCAAATCTATGAACTATCACATTTGAGAATTCCGATATCACTTAACGGATTTTGGCAATGATTTCTTCCAAAACCACATATTTTGAACAATTTGGAGGCTTATCGACAAAATCGCTCTTATGGCTATGCATAAATTCAATTCTTCCATATCTAATGATTGATTTCGAAAGCCTAAGGATGCCATAAACTAATCATAGTATGGGTTTGGTACTCCTGCTCGTTTTTCTTCTGGAATACATGTGTCAAATCGAGAGGAGAAATGCAGTTTTTCCATGATTTTGGAAAATTGGAAAATTGCTTCATTTAAAGTGCTGTAATTAGCGAACTGATGGTCGGATTTGGCTCAAATTTTGACTGGATTCCTAAAAAAGGTTGTAGTTTTCGAAAATGATATGGGTTTGACATTAGTGTTGCCACTTGGTGGTTAGGCTCGGGACTTATTGACCGATGTGTTAATTGTTATTTGTCAAATTATAATTACCATGTATGCTCTTCCTGATCAGGGTGGCCGAAGTGCTTCTCACCGAACTTGGCCTTTACAATAGAACGTTTGCATTTACCTTTTCCGTTTGCATTTACAGGCTGTAAATTACAGCGGACGTCCAGTATTGTATTAATACATTGCTGTATTAAATCAATATAATTGGTCAAATGTTTTACTTCCCGCATTGAAATCGATATCGGATAATTAAATTTTAACGAGAAAAAATCGTGGGAAATATGTCCAACGTACCAAAGCCAGCTATGTCTAAAATTACAATTGAATTATCGGCTGTGGATGCAGTAATGCAGACAATGATTTCATTTGAAATTCTGATTGCTGATGAACTTTGATGATGGTTGAATGCTAGGGGTTTCACGCAAACTCGAAGGCCGAAGATTTTACTAAATAGCTGGAAATAAAACCATTTTATGTGTAAACTATAGATATTGCTTCTTTTTATTCATAAACTCGAATCTGATCCATCCTGAAGATCCACCAAAACCCATTTCCAGAACCGGGAGCAGTTTTGAATACAGCTGTCACTTTATTAACATATTAATAATTTATTAACATATTTTTTTATTAACATATTAATAATTTATTAACATATTTTTTTATTAACATA
>NW_022597146.1:2441-4872 GCF_009176505.1 Sitodiplosis mosellana | reverse complement strand
GCATCCTTGGAAAAGGAAATCACTGTCTTGGACTCCATGCATGAAATGGGACTTGTTCAAGTAAACAAAGTTGGAAATAAAAACGGTGCGATGTTAGACTTGGTGTGGACAAATTGTACAGAGACCGTGAGCTGCTCAGAAAACACCCATCACCTACTAAAAAAGGAGTCACATCATCGATCATATGCAATTACCATTAGCGATGTTGAATTTAACAATGGCAAGTCAACTATTGATTTTAGTTATCGTGATTTTGCAAATGCCAACTACAATAATATAAATGAGATTTTTGATAACGTCGACTGGATGCACGTTTTTTCGGGCGACGACTTGAACTCTAAAATCACCAATTTTTATGAACTGATGGATTCAGTGATATCATCGAGTGTTGACGTGAAAACGAGGAAGATTTCGAGTCACCCGAAATGGTTTAGTCATGACCTCGTTAACATGAAAAATAGACTGAATACAAAGTACAAATTCATGAGATCCAGGCATACTGTTGAAGCTAGAAAGCATGCAAAGAAAGAACACTCTGAACTAAGAAAAGAGTACAAAAAGAGCGCACGTTTGGCTTATAAAAATTACAAACTTGAAATGGAGCAACTTATCAACGAAGACCCACAGAAGTTTTTTGAATTTGTGAATGTCTCCAACAAAAGGAATGGTGATCTTCCGAATGAAATGGTACTTGGAGACAAAAAGAGTGGGAACCGTCGTGAAATAGCACAATTTTTCGCAACACATTTTGCCAAAGCATACACCAAACCAGATTCTAGCATAATTGAAGATAATTCCAGAGATGAACCATTGCTGAAAGATCTATGTGCTAACTTTCCTACGATTGACATCACCGAAGAGTTAGTTTTGGATGCTATAAATAATCTTCCGAACAATATGGTATCAGGACCAGACGAAATACCAAATGTTTTCATCAAAAAATGCCTTCCATCACTGCTAAAGCCAATAACATACATGCTAAGAGAATCACTTGAAATTGGATTTGTGCCGGAGATGACGTTAGCTGTCAAAGTCATAACAAGTACATTTTCATTGCTCCGCATTATTAAATTAAATTCAAATATTTTTTGTGTTTTTCTCGATAAGTTTTCTGAAATTTCTTGATTGAAATAGAAAAATTGGATGAAAATTTCTAAGAAAACATTGAAGTTCAGTGAATTTTTTTTGAAAAGAAAGTCACAATCAATCGTGAAAAAAACACAAACATACAACTATACATTCACCGCTTTGTTTTGTTGATGCTTTTTTTTTTCCTTCTGAGTTGAAACCATGTCTGCCGAAATACATAACTGTGATGCCAGTAAATGCACGGGATCGGATTTTGATGGTGAATATCTGCAATGTTTTTCTTGCCATGAGAAGTGTTACATTCAATGCCTCAGTAAATGTGAAGCCACAAAGAGACTATTCACTAAATTCAACCTGTACGATGATCGCGGACAACCGGTAGCCGAAAATTCTAAGCACATTATACAACGATTGAAAATATACTTCTCCATATCATCAGCGATAACAGTTACATGCGCAACGTGCAGGAATTATTTTGTTGAGATGAAAAATCAGAATGGCACCTTGAAAACGGAGATCAGAAACAAAACAGATGAAATATCACGCCTATCCGCTGAATTGAATAGCCTCAATGGTCAATTGGATAACCTCAAAAGTGCCATTGAACAATTGGAAGCAAAACAAACGACACAAATTGAAGAAAATAAACAGAATGGTGACACTGACACTCAAATTAATGCTGATCGGAAAATGTTGGCAGATGCAATGAAGAAACTTGGTGAAAAGATAACGATATCTATCCAAAGTGAAATTGAAACAATTGTCGAATCAATCCAAACCGGTGAAACGGTTTCACATTCACCCGATGCAATTGTTTACTCGATCCACTTATCAAAATTTCCATTGAGTACCACACCCGAAGATATCGTTGAATTGGTTTTGGAAAAAACTGGTCTTACAAATAATGAATGTTTTCAAGTTCATATTTTGCCCCAAGGAAAACGGAAGAAACAACCGAGACAGCATTTGGCGTTCAAAATCTCTACTCTGAACCAATCGATATATAATCAAATCCTGAATAATGAAATATGGGCACCTGATTATACAGTCAGAACATTTCAAAAAGAGAAAGCCAGACAAAATCTTCAACGTTTTGGTCAAAATAAACATCGGCATCAACGTCCAAATCAAAATGGTCACAGTCAAAGGCCGAATTCAATGCCATCGAGAAGCAAAACCATCAACAATCATCGATCACAACCAAATCGCAGGAATTGGAACGGAAATTTCCAACGATCACGTCGTGGATACGGCCGATTTGTTGAACGGCGCAATAACATCAGACGTAATGACAATTTTGGCTACTCGAATGGTTATAATAACAATCAATTTTTTCAGAATA
>NW_022597146.1:0-2431 GCF_009176505.1 Sitodiplosis mosellana | reverse complement strand
GCATCCTTGGAAAAGGAAATCACTGTCTTGGACTCCATGCATGAAATGGGACTTGTTCAAGTAAACAAAGTTGGAAATAAAAACGGTGCGATGTTAGACTTGGTGTGGACAAATTGTACAGAGACCGTGAGCTGCTCAGAAAACACCCATCACCTACTAAAAAAGGAGTCACATCATCGATCATATGCAATTACCATTAGCGATGTTGAATTTAACAATGGCAAGTCAACTATTGATTTTAGTTATCGTGATTTTGCAAATGCCAACTACAATAATATAAATGAGATTTTTGATAACGTCGACTGGATGCACGTTTTTTCGGGCGACGACTTGAACTCTAAAATCACCAATTTTTATGAACTGATGGATTCAGTGATATCATCGAGTGTTGACGTGAAAACGAGGAAGATTTCGAGTCACCCGAAATGGTTTAGTCATGACCTCGTTAACATGAAAAATAGACTGAATACAAAGTACAAATTCATGAGATCCAGGCATACTGTTGAAGCTAGAAAGCATGCAAAGAAAGAACACTCTGAACTAAGAAAAGAGTACAAAAAGAGCGCACGTTTGGCTTATAAAAATTACAAACTTGAAATGGAGCAACTTATCAACGAAGACCCACAGAAGTTTTTTGAATTTGTGAATGTCTCCAACAAAAGGAATGGTGATCTTCCGAATGAAATGGTACTTGGAGACAAAAAGAGTGGGAACCGTCGTGAAATAGCACAATTTTTCGCAACACATTTTGCCAAAGCATACACCAAACCAGATTCTAGCATAATTGAAGATAATTCCAGAGATGAACCATTGCTGAAAGATCTATGTGCTAACTTTCCTACGATTGACATCACCGAAGAGTTAGTTTTGGATGCTATAAATAATCTTCCGAACAATATGGTATCAGGACCAGACGAAATACCAAATGTTTTCATCAAAAAATGCCTTCCATCACTGCTAAAGCCAATAACATACATGCTAAGAGAATCACTTGAAATTGGATTTGTGCCGGAGATGACGTTAGCTGTCAAAGTCATAACAAGTACATTTTCATTGCTCCGCATTATTAAATTAAATTCAAATATTTTTTGTGTTTTTCTCGATAAGTTTTCTGAAATTTCTTGATTGAAATAGAAAAATTGGATGAAAATTTCTAAGAAAACATTGAAGTTCAGTGAATTTTTTTTGAAAAGAAAGTCACAATCAATCGTGAAAAAAACACAAACATACAACTATACATTCACCGCTTTGTTTTGTTGATGCTTTTTTTTTTCCTTCTGAGTTGAAACCATGTCTGCCGAAATACATAACTGTGATGCCAGTAAATGCACGGGATCGGATTTTGATGGTGAATATCTGCAATGTTTTTCTTGCCATGAGAAGTGTTACATTCAATGCCTCAGTAAATGTGAAGCCACAAAGAGACTATTCACTAAATTCAACCTGTACGATGATCGCGGACAACCGGTAGCCGAAAATTCTAAGCACATTATACAACGATTGAAAATATACTTCTCCATATCATCAGCGATAACAGTTACATGCGCAACGTGCAGGAATTATTTTGTTGAGATGAAAAATCAGAATGGCACCTTGAAAACGGAGATCAGAAACAAAACAGATGAAATATCACGCCTATCCGCTGAATTGAATAGCCTCAATGGTCAATTGGATAACCTCAAAAGTGCCATTGAACAATTGGAAGCAAAACAAACGACACAAATTGAAGAAAATAAACAGAATGGTGACACTGACACTCAAATTAATGCTGATCGGAAAATGTTGGCAGATGCAATGAAGAAACTTGGTGAAAAGATAACGATATCTATCCAAAGTGAAATTGAAACAATTGTCGAATCAATCCAAACCGGTGAAACGGTTTCACATTCACCCGATGCAATTGTTTACTCGATCCACTTATCAAAATTTCCATTGAGTACCACACCCGAAGATATCGTTGAATTGGTTTTGGAAAAAACTGGTCTTACAAATAATGAATGTTTTCAAGTTCATATTTTGCCCCAAGGAAAACGGAAGAAACAACCGAGACAGCATTTGGCGTTCAAAATCTCTACTCTGAACCAATCGATATATAATCAAATCCTGAATAATGAAATATGGGCACCTGATTATACAGTCAGAACATTTCAAAAAGAGAAAGCCAGACAAAATCTTCAACGTTTTGGTCAAAATAAACATCGGCATCAACGTCCAAATCAAAATGGTCACAGTCAAAGGCCGAATTCAATGCCATCGAGAAGCAAAACCATCAACAATCATCGATCACAACCAAATCGCAGGAATTGGAACGGAAATTTCCAACGATCACGTCGTGGATACGGCCGATTTGTTGAACGGCGCAATAACATCAGACGTAATGACAATTTTGGCTACTCGAATGGTTATAATAACAATCAATTTTTTCAGAATA
>NW_022597145.1:1984-6661 GCF_009176505.1 Sitodiplosis mosellana | reverse complement strand
CCCTGAAATGAAATGGAGGGTCAAAAAGTGAAAAAATAGCGAAAAATTACCAATGCATCCCCAAAATAGGGTCAAACCCTCCTTAACCCTCCGAACAAATTATATTCTTGGATTCCTCGTGAAAAATTACCCCTAGGTTCAGAACATTCCCCATCAAAAAAATCATCCCTTATGTCCTAATTTAAGGCCGGAATGTTAAACAAATCGCACCCAAACCTTCTAATGTATTCCGGCCTTGGTTTAGAGCATAAGGGATGATTTTTTTGATGGGAAATGTTCTAAACCTAAAAGTAATTTTTCACGAGGAATCCAAAAATGTAATTTGTTCGGGGGTGAAGGGTTTTTTTGACCCGATATACAGAAAAAATTAGTTTTTTTCAAAATTATTGTATGGGGATTGGGGACTCCCAAAAGAAGGGCTCGGAGGGGGTGACCCATGAGTAAAATAGATAGCCCAGAAAAAATTAGCTATAGTTGGTCTCACATTTCTATGCAAAATTTCCACTCCAAAGGGTAGAAAATTGCCTTTTTAATAATTGACCCCAAATGGGGAGGCAATTAAAACTATTCAATTTCTGGGATACTGGGTGCGGGGGGCCGTTGAGAAAATACATATTCCCACTAATTTGGGTATGAGGAATCCGAATTTTTGGGTTTTAGGTCGAAAAAATGTACTCCCTGGGCAGGAGACCCCCCACCCCCCATTGAGGGTCGAAAAAATTGGAGGGCGGCTACCCAAAAAAATGTTTCTCATCATTCTGAACAACTTTGCCATACATCATTTTTTGATTGGACGAAGTTTAACAAAGGGGGGTACTCTATCCCCACTATACCCCAAAAGGGGCCGCTGCCCTTTTGTCAATATTACTTTTTTTCATATCCTATCGATCTGTATACTCAAATTTAAAATCGACGTGGGACACTTGGGGACCTTTACTTGTAAGAAACTATCACATGTTTAGTTTTTTCATGATGAATCGTTTTGATTTTGATTTTTTCATGAAAAGTACTATTTTGTGTTTTTTGTTGATTGCGTGGAATAAAAAGACTTGGTGAGGGGCTGGTATCTGAAGGAATTTTATTCATCTGAACGCAAAAACACTTTGGTTATGATTTTGCCATTGTCAACGGCAACAAAAAAGAGTTTTAGTTGATTTTTGTCGATTTTTCATGTTTTTTCCAACTTCTAATTGCTATATCTCGAAAAAAAGAGTTTTCCCAGATATAAGCTATATGTTAAATTTTAGCTCTAACTTGGGGCTAGATTCCAAAGAATTTTTAAAAAAATCGTCGGAGCTGTTTTCGAGAAAATGGCCGATTTAAGCAAGGTCAGGTGACCATTTTTTTGGGTTTCTGCCCATAAGACCATGCCCACTCAATTTTTTCAAATTAAAATAGATGTCATTTAACAGCTGGCTTCAGGACCTTTCCAACGATATCCAAAAGTTTGAAATCGGTTGACTGGGTTAGGCACAGTGATCATTGGAAAGAAGGCCATATTTTGAATTTTCAAAGGCCGGCCAAGGCCAAGATGGCGGCCAAATCAAAAAAGGCCGGAACAAAAAAGTCTTAGTTTTTGATATAGTTCAATGCCTGAAAGTTTAAAAAAGATCGAGAAAAAACTACGGACGGACGGACAGAAAAAATATTATCTCAGAATAATCGGTGGAGACGCCAAAGAAATTTTTTAAATCGTCATAACTCATGAACGGATGGTCCAATTTCGACGTTTTTGGGCTTGTTGGAAAGGTCTCGACGAGAGGGCATGAAAAAACATGTTTCAAGATGAACGGACGGCGTTCAACACCCGGTAAATGGGAAAAACTGATAATTGTACATAATTTTCAAGTGGCTATTTCTATGGAGGCGGCTGGTCGATTCCCAAGTTTGAATGCATTTTCTGGGCCTTTCTAGCGATACTTCATTCATACCAGATGGCCTCTTAGGGAAAAAGTTCGAAATTGCGTGTATATATAGGCGAGTTCGACTTTCAGCACAGAGGTGCTTTCGTCACTCGCGCCTGCTGTCGCCGGCTGTGATGAAAGAAAGAAATTATGCGAATAAAAAATTCGCTGTTTCCCCCCAGGAATAATTGATATGTCGCGAAGATGCAAAAATCAAGGTTAACCACATTCCTTCGTTTCAATATATATTGAAAGAAATGCGGCCGATTTAAAGTGATCAATTCGCACTGAAATCAAATATCAATTCTAATTTTAATTTCTAATGAAAAATTTGTTGTTGGCTCACTTGAAAGCACCATAGAAGTAGATAATGACGTGTTTCTAGTGGCGATACCAATCACTATAAAATTTAGTGAAAGTATTACACACACATTCACATAAGCGAAATGAAGTTCATGCCATCTGCTCATCAAAAAGCGTTGAAATTGTTTTGATGATCAGTTTCTTTTTCCTTCATTCACTTTTAACTGAATTTCTAATCGAGTAATAGAAAAAAACAAAAAAACGAACATTCAACGATTAATTCATTCGTTTGTTTTTCTACCTTAAAACCGACCGGAATTTCAAAAGTGCTGAACGGATAGATGAACAACGCATTTATTCAATGACGTGATAATTATTCTCTAAGGAAGTTTTTTTAAGGAAATCTCCCAAGTTCCATGATCAATTGATGAATGAAAGAATCTGAGTTGGACAAAGGGCATGCAACTAGCATCGATCAAAACCTTGGCCACCATAACAATGATGGGCGAGTAGTTTTTTTCAAATTGAATCAGAATTAATATATGAGAATGGTTTTCGGCGTAAATCTTGTGGACGGTTAAAAACGGCATTTCGAGCAGACAGTCCGTGACCGAGCCCACCTTCATCTTAATTATGTACTATTCGTTTTTAAATTCATGTATTTGATTCAGACATCAGAAATAGTCGGTATTTTCATATTAAAGAAAGTTTTAAATAACCAAAGATGGTGAAGACAAATTGCAAAACAAAATGTATGCTAAACATGCTTTAAAAATAACCAAGAAACAAAATATTGTATGTATTTTTTGTTGAACCGTACATCCGACTGATTGGCCAATTCAATTAATTGTTCCGGTCTGAAACGGTTTATTTTCACTTTATTGGCTCGTCAATATCGTTGTCAAAGATATGGATTTGATTAAAGCAGTATATAAGTATGTACGTTGTGTGGCTGTTTATGTGTATTTCCGTTATATAAAAAAGAAAACATTGAAAATTCAATAGGTTTCAGCGAATTAAAAGCAGGCAAGCGCAAACGTATATTTTTTCATATATATTAAGCCGTTGTATTTTTCTCTCTTTCTTCAACATTCAACAGCACTCAATTCACTAAATGAAATATAATGGAACAAAGAAAAGATTTTGAACAATTTTTGCTGTTGTTATTGTTGTTTCGTTACCGATCGCACTTTTATGGTTTCACTGCAAGTATTTTGTGAATTATAACTTGCAAGGACTGCAAAATATACCTATTCACCTGAAGCCTTTATACATAGAATAAATCGTGGATTTATGTAATCGTTTTAAACACAAAACAAACATCAAATTACAATGACAATTGCAATTTACACTGATCAGAACAAACTTCGCATATACTATACATACTATAACGATGTGAGCGTCACTTTAATTGTAGCTACAGTAATTTTTAACAAATCTATGAAGTCGATAGGGAGATGATTCAATTAAATTCTAGTGTAGAAACACACAAAAAATATTCGTATAGTGCAAAACAGAGTCAGCTACTTTGCATCAAGTATAATGGTATATATTTTTTCGTGATTTATCAACAGTCAATTCTTGATCGTGAAATTTCATTCATTCTTACGAATGCTTAAAATTTGTGTACCCGAAAAAAAAAACGAAACGACTTTAAAATATGTCCCACATTCAGAATATAGTACGCGCAATCAGTATAAAATATTTTGCTAAACAGTATAGCTAAATATGTTAAAAGGAAAAGGCAACACCGCATGCCCGCGAATAATACAAAAAATACAGAAAAGAAGAAAAGAAACCTGTCCCAGTGAAGAAGTAACCGTTGCTTTCGCATCCAAACCAGTTTCGTTCTATGGGTCGTCAAGCATAAAATCCCACATTCCACACACCGTGCCGTATAAAGTATTACGGAGAATACAAACATATTTGGTTTGTATGCGGTGCAAAGCGAGATGAAATAAAGATTCAGGAGTTTAAGTGGAACACGCGGTTGAGCAAATCAATAATAAGTCAATACACGGGAAAATAATCGTACCGCTAAATCACCAAATACGACTGAAATTGTTGATACGTAATGAAATATATTTTTTTATATTCATGTATCAATTGGAAGAATCATCTTCCTAAACAAGCAAAGCCACTTGAATTGATATTGGAAATGGTTATTTTTGAACACAAAATTACACTGATTTCACTTAAATAGCACAATCATTGGTACTCATCATTGTATTATTGAGCTCTTGTATGTATGTGGGTCGCATGAATTTCATTATTTCTGACTAATGATGCGCCAATTTTAGGTTTTGCATTTTTTTTCATTGTAATTTTATATTAAATAGTTTAAATTATTCAATGATACATTCATTGAATGAACAGAGAAGATTAAGAAAATTATTCGTTACCGCCGCAAAAGTCCTATTGATTCACACACAATAGTGAGGAGTTAAGTTTTATACTAAAGTGTCATAAC
>NW_022597145.1:0-1974 GCF_009176505.1 Sitodiplosis mosellana | reverse complement strand
CGATATTTCTATCCCATTTGAATAAAAATATCCCATAGTATTCTCTGTTCAAAACAAAAGGTTTTACGATGCTCAAACACAATGGTTATCGAACATGACAGTTAAAAGACCTAAAATGATAACTTGAGTTCGTCTAACTAAGTGCGAGTTTTTAAAATTAAACACGAAAAATGAAGAACAAAAAACGCTCTTCTGTTAGATGTTCAACCCTTGTTCATGAAAGCCAAAGTAACTTATAAAAGGAGTCAGTTTTTTTTTCAGTCAATGTTTTACAGAATTTTAAAACTCAAATGAGATCATGAGACAGAATTTCGTTTTCATGCAGAATTTCGGGAAAAATCACAGCACATAGACAGTTGAGTCAGTGCGTAAGAGAGACAGAATTTGGCAGTACCAAAAATTATAAAAAAATCGTCAGTACTCGTTTTCGATTAAAATAAAGAACCGTGTCCCATTTGGGCCATTTTGTACAGAGTTCTAATGCATATCATCTTAAAGGGTATTGTGTGTAGATAAATTATATATAGATACCCAACCCCTAAATTGTGAGGAAAGGGGTTAAAATTTGGAATATGTTGGCAACCCCAAAATAAAGGTATCACTTCCCACCAGGCCATAGCTCCCTAAATATGGGAGGTACGGCAATACTCCTTGGGTCAGAGTTGTAGTACTCAAGAATACCTATCCAAAGGTTTACATAATATTTTCATTTGTTCATAGTAAATGAAAAATACCGTTATATGAAAAAATGTTATTTTTTGGGTAAAAAAATCATATTATACCCATTTTCTGGGGCTGGGGCAGGGGCTATCACTTAGGGTATGTTCAACAAAGTTGTACAGCGTTCCAAGGAGAACAATATTGCTCCAAAATATTTTGCCCCATCTCCTTCAATAACGGGTCTACGGCCTTTTACTCTCATAAAATTTTAGCCTGGTACAAAGGGCGGTGTTCCTTTTTGTGTCGTACGATGTTTATCAATAAGACTTATACCGTGGAACAGTGGGGCGTAGTGAGTATGTCGATAATATCAAGGTTGACCTGCCCTACAGGGTGTAAACGGGATGTTATAGGGGTGAGTAATTTTTTCAATGCCGACACATTGTTGGTCAAGAAATAAACCATTTAGTGGATAACTATGTATGGACGAAGTGTTCAGGACGTTGCATAATATCTTGGGTGAGGTCGCCCTCCATCCCTTTGGCCAAAAAAAGGGTCAAACATGCCTCATATGTTTGTTTTGGTGATTTTGTGCATTTTTTGGCCCTCTTTCGGGCCACTGTTCCACGGTATAAGTCTTATTGATAAACATCGTACGACACAAAAAGGAACACCGCCCATTGTACCAGGCTAAAATTTTATGAGAGTAAAGGGGCGTAGACCCGTTATTGAAGGAGATGGGGCAAATCGTTTGGAGCAATATTGTTCTCCTTGGAACGCTGTACAACTTTGTTGAACATACCCAAGTGATAGCCCCTGCCCCAGCCCCAGAAAATGGGTATAATATGATTTTTTTACCCAAAAAAAAATATTTTTTCATATAACGGTATTTTTCATTTACTATGAACAAATGGAAATATTATGTATACCGTTGGATAGGTATTCATGAGTACTACAACTCTGACCCAAGGAGTATTGCCCTACCTCCCATATTTAGGGAGCTATGGCCCTGGGAAGTGATACCTTTATTTTGGGGTTGCCAACATATTCCCAATTTTAACCCCTTTCCTCACAACTTAGGGGTTGGGTATCTATATATAATTTATCTACACACAATACCCTTTAAGATGATATGCATTAGAACTCTGTACAAAATGGCTCAAGCTCCATACAAAACGGGACACGGTTCTTTAAATTCTTCGAAATATTTTCTCACAATACCGATGTTACTATGTTATAAGGTAAATATGCAAGTAAAATGCTTGCAGCAAGCATTTTTTTCCAACGTACTTTTGTATTCGATTCCAAGAATGA
>NW_022597144.1:358-7582 GCF_009176505.1 Sitodiplosis mosellana | reverse complement strand
ACTCCGGTGCAAATTTAGTTGGAATCATGATGTTGTCATCGTCGCTATCAATTGACCATTCAACATGCGGCAGATTAAAATCACCAACAAAAATAACAACATCTTCAGGATCGGTAGCGATTTTGTGCATGGCTGTTAAATGTGATTCGTAGACTGTTTGCGGTGAATTAGATGACATGTGATTTAGTAGTAGCTTTCACACAAACGTATTCCAAATCGTCAGCACCGGCGATTTTTATCTCTTCACTGGCGAATTTGTCATTTTTGGTTGCAATTAGTACACCACCGCCGCGTTGAAAAAGTCTCTCCTCACGAAAAACAGAATATGAATCGTCAAAAAATTCAGCATCATAAATATCATTTCTGAGCCACGTTTCAGTTAATATTATCATATCGTGATCGCAGGAAGCGGCGGTACAAAAGAAGCGTTTGTGTTTGTTGCATATGCTACGACAGTTTTGGTAATAGATTGTACACAAAACGCAGTGATCATCCGATGTGCATGACTTTAGTTGCAACATCGGCGATGAAAATCGTGACGATTTCCTTCGTAGTAACCTGTGCAGCCGTTGTGCTGTCTCTTCACAACGGGTTGAGGCTGACGTTGGAGACAACAGCTATTTTGGCACAAATTCTGCTGATTGCGTTGGCGCCGACCCCTCCGTGGGCGCTGTAGTGGTTTTTTGTTGCAATTCCGGTTCGATGCATTCATTGCCGGTTCCAACCGTTGGTTTCTCACTGTGCCACTGGAGTTTTTTGACTTAGTTTGAGCGGCCTTTGCTGATAGATTTTGTAGTTGCAACCGAATTTGATGGTTGTCATGAGTTTTGGGAAGGTTTGCCGGTGCAGATGACTTCACAGACTTGACCTGAAATTCGGTGGCTTTGATTTTCTTGGGCCAAATACCTGCCGCTATTACCTTGTCAAAGTGTTGGCGAGGAACATCGAGTTTGAATGACACGAATGACAACTCCATTTTGTTGTCTTTCTTCACGAGCTTGGTAATTTTGAAATCACTTGTCAAAGGTCGGACAGTTTCAATGCTATTCAAGTGATTAATAATGTCGGCAGGCTCGGTTGTCGGTAGAAATTCGGTTAAATAAACCGAGCGCATCAATATAGTATCAACGGGCTTTGAATTTGCACCGTTTTGTCCACTGTTCCCACTGGCATCACGACTAAAAACCAATTTGCACAGCGGTGAAGTGTCACTTTGCTCTTCATCTGAAGAGTTCAGTTCTTCCGAGTCAAGTCTGGGCCGCTTGCTTTTATTCCGCCGTGAAATGTTTACATTTTGCAAGTCTACAAGCGGTAAACCCGAGTTTGACACGTTGTCCGATATTTGCTGCTGAATTTGGGTTGGTGCCGGAGTTTCATCCATTGGCTCAGTACGTGAGTTTGCCGATTTATCGGCTTTGTCCGAACTCACGGAGCTAATTTCGTCAGAATAAAGATGTTTGAGCTGGTTTAATTTGTTCCATATTGGCTCCAGCATTGTCAACAGCTCAGCGATTTGGCTTTTAACCTCACAGCTCGATGTACACATGTTTACAGTCAGTCAGTAGGCAACAACAATAACAAGTAAACAGAACGAAGAAAAACTTGAAGAAATTATACACTGAAACTGTACACAAAAATAAATTTCGAACGAAAACTTTATATTGCTGAGGTAAAACAGGACTTAAACTTTCAATTTGATGTAAAATATCGTACAATTGAGACGAAAAACAATTTAAAAACAAACAAATTTGTTGAAAATAGACGGAGAGAAAAAAAAGTAGACGTCTAATTTGACAGGTGTTGCCATTGATTTTGATTGATTTGTTTATCTTACGTGTTTTCGGAAAATTTAGTTTTTTCTTTGCTTTCATGCTTTTCTTTGAGCTCGTATTTATATTCCTGAGAATTTGGTATAGCTGCAAAATACTTGGACAGATTAAAAATATCAGAAGTTCTATGTACGAGTGAAACGGGAACATCAATGACATTGGAAACACTAATTGCTGCGGTGCCAAAAATTTTCGATCACGTTTTATATTTCTTATTATTATTTTTTATTCTATGTATAAAACAAAACGGAACATCCAAAAATTTTCACACCAAATCGAATATGTGTTCTACTTCCCTGGTACTTCCACTCCTAGAACGTATTTTCGCTAGAGTCAACAAAATTAGAAGAAAAAGATGGTTTGCGTCTTGATATAAATACTTTAAGGTCAACAAATAGTTGAATTCATTGGTTTTAAGCCCTTATTTTGACTGTAAACTCATTACATCAATGAAATTTTAATATTTGCTTGGGTTTAAGCGTTTTTCGGCATATACTGATTTTTATACTGATTTTCTGAACAGCATACTGATTTTTTGGTCAAAGATGGTAAGCAAGCACTGATTTTTCAGCAAAATGACATGGTAACATTATCTCAGACTGGTGCAGGTCACATTGTCAGTGAAGGGACGGGTGCTTTCGATCGCCTTCAAGTGACCAGCAATAACTGAAATATCAGTCACCGGGTTGAATGGGCTGATGTGCATTTCTCAGACTGAGGTGACGGTTGATTATTTGGTGTCGTAGATGTGGAGTAATTGCTCCCGAATTAATGGATATTTTGAAATTTAATCACATTTTACAATGTCCAATAAGGGGAAAATTGCACATTGTGCAATGACCGCATAGTTTGTTTTTTCACACTGGCTTTTACGGGGGCACTACCAGTCGATTTCGGAGGAACAACAAAATTTCACAAATCAACTGGATTTTTATTTTCGGGGATCACTTCGTCAATTTTTCGTCGCTTCACACCCCGCGTGGACCCAAATTCACATTTATGTAATTTGTCAGCGGCGAAGAAAAATCAGTGTGTTTAGTTTGTTGTTGTTGTTGACTCAAAATACCATCGTTTTGTGCTTGTGATGATGAGTCGATACGGATTCACTCGTATCCATGTCCAAATCAACAACTTTATGTTGATCGTCAGTTGATTTTGATGCGGGTGGCATGGTGATGAAATCCAAGTTTAGTCCATCCAGCATTTTCACTATCGGGACAAGCTTTGTTTTGATGTCAGCGAGTTGTTTTTTCAGTTCAATGCATTCTGTACACTCATTATGCTACGATATTGTGCCAAAATTTTCGAATATTCTTCAAATAGTGATGAAATTATGGATTTTCCCTTCTACAAACCTTCTACTTCTCGTGCGAGTGGATTTTATTAGCAAAAGTATGTCGGAAAATGGCTAAAATTTATTGTTATGGCCCCAATTTTCCGATTCGGGCCGGGGAGCTGCGATATTTAAAACTTTTGGTATTTGGGCTACCCTTATTTGCAAAAAAAAAACAAGGAAAAAAATCATGAAATTTGGTTAAAAAAATTGGAATCGTTGATTTTAGTCAATTTTTCTGCATGGATTCGAATTTTGCGGCTCAAAAAACCCCAGAAATGGCTACTTTAAAAAAAATTATCCTCTCGGTGGAAAAATACGTGGGAAAATGTGTTTTTTTCCGATACATGAAAACTACACAGTCAAAAATAAATGTCCACATTTAGGCGGAATTTCGACTGGTAGAGGCGCCCAGTCCTATATTTTGCCTAGCAAACGGAGTTTCAGACGAAATACCGACTAGATTATAAGCGGAATTTCGCCAGTAGCTCAAGGTACTAGCAGAAATATCGGCTGAATGAGTCTTTAGCTGAAAAAGCGCCCAGATGTAGACTTTTATTTTGACTCATTAGGAAATCGTCTAAAATTATTAGAAAAACGTCTAAAAAAAGTGAAGAAAACGTCTAAAGAATTTGTCAAAAGAATTGATGAAATCGTCAAAAAAATAGAAAAATCATCTAAAGAAATTGCGAAAATCGTCTAAAAAGTTTCAATATTTTTTTTATGCAAAAATCATCTAAAATAATGTCGAAATCGTCTAAAAGCCCTATTTTATTTTTTTGGCTTGAATATCGTCTAAAGATTTTGAAAAAACGTCTAAAAAATGTCATAATCGTCTAAAGAAATAATTCATTTCGAATCTAAAGATATTGCAAAAAACGTCTAAAGATATTACGAAAATCGTCAAAAGAAATTGAGAAAATCGTCTAAAAGGTGTCAATATTTTTTTTGGGTGAAAATCGTCTAAAGAATTAGTAAAACCATCTAATTTGAATTTCCAATTTTTTTGGTAAAAATCATCTAAAGATGTTAGAAAAAAGTCTAAAGAATTTAAAAAAACATCAAAAGAATTGAAAAAATCGTCTAAAGAAATTGCGAAAATCGTTTAAAAAATGCTCATATTCTTATGTGTGTAAAAAACATCTAAAATAATGTCAAAATCGTCTAAAAGTCCGATTTGTTTTTTCTGGCTTGAATCACGATATTCAAAAAAATAAAGAATTT
Source organism: Sitodiplosis mosellana (assembly GCF_009176505.1). Taxonomy (NCBI): domain Eukaryota; kingdom Metazoa; phylum Arthropoda; class Insecta; order Diptera; family Cecidomyiidae; genus Sitodiplosis; species Sitodiplosis mosellana. The sequence goes on along the minus strand of NW_022597144.1, from coordinate 3,196 downwards.
GAAAAACATTTTTTTAGTTGCTTTTGATCAGTTTATTATTTTATCAAACGTATAGAATTTTGTCATTATTGTTTAGACCAATGCCAAATCCGAAGCCGTTCTGGGCCAACCATTGCGTGAAATCACAATTTAGATGTTCGACAGTTATTGAACAAGGCAGAATATTCAAATTTTGGACATTAACATTATCAATATTAATGTTTACTACACGGTTAATCATTTGATTCTCGAATTCTTTCAATACTGCTGTGGATAGTTCTTGATTTTTGATATGCAGAGACGATATATAAACCCGATTCACCAAAATCGGTAGCTCTATGAAGACTAAACAATTCGGTATCCATTTCATTACCGAAATCGACGAAGTGAATCTGTGGATTAAAAGAATGGGTTTTCTTTGGCAATTCTTTACATACTGCGATGAGATTTGTTAAATCTTCAAAAATCATAACAATCGATTACCTGGCAGGAACCATCTGTATTGATTTTATTGATTGAAGCTCGGTAGTATTCTCCATCTTCGAACATAGCAAAGCAAGGCTGACCTACTCTCAGGCATGGGTATTTGCTCATCAGAATTTTTTATGATGTTTTTGATTTCGTTTGAAATTTCTGCGGCGGTTTCAATGTTTTGCTCATCCATGAAAAATATAGTGCCTTGTTCATTCACGTGTGTTATGACTCCACGTACAACTGGTGCAATAGTCATCGGGGGTAACCACTCAGGAAAATGTTCTTCAGTTTTTGAATTTGATCGACATTTGTAAATTTCAAACTATCATGATCAGTATCGCTTGCAAAACTCGTCGTTTCATTTGTCTCTCTTTTGCCACTGGACACTGCTGTAAATAAAAAAAAGTTCGTGCTATGAACTGAGACAGAAATTTTGTTTCAGAAAAAATGAATCTTTCTCCACATACTATGCATTCAGTCGAGAATAATTCAAATTTCAAACGTACCTTCTTCTTCTTCCTCAAGCTCTTTCATGTCATCCGTTTTTTTATCAACTTTGCTTGCTTCAACGACCTTGGTATGTTCAGCATCATTTGTTTCCAATGAATTATTATTTTCGTCTTCGTAGCTACCGTCAATTTCAATTACATCACTAGAATCTTCAGTCTTTTCATATTTATCATCCGCATCAACTAGATCATTTGAACTATGTGTACTGCCTATGTGAGAAAAAGGAAAATGTTAGTTTAATTTAGAAAAATGAAAAATTCTCTCGACTGAATTCAAGTATGTTGAGAGAATAATCATTTGCACCTTTACATACTGTCGATATGCAGTCAAGGTTCAAGAGATTGATTCATCTGAATTGAATTGAATTTTCAAAATATATTTTTCAACACAAACTCACTGGGCATTCCTGCTGTAGTCACTTTGGTTTGAATTTGAGATGGATTCATCTTGACATTCACACCAGACTTGACTGTCGTAGGTACTGCTTTCATCGCAGTCACTTTGGTTGGAATTTGAGATGGATTCATCTTGACATACATACCACACGACAATCAGTGTGTGCATTGTGTACACACTCCAATTCGATTTCCTGGCACGTTAGAGCAAACAAGTGTACAATATTGTTTGAAAGAGAGCAAGCGATAAACACATTTCGGAGCATAGCGATTTTATTGGTGTGAATTTTTACTTGAGTGGCTCATGGAAATTAGATGAAATAGGTTGATTCTGACAAGAAATAAGCCCATTCAATTGCTCGAATCGAGAAATCCGTTTGGTCATATATTTGAATGTCGTTGGTGAGGGGATAGGTAACTTGGCCGCCTAACTTTTAGCCGCCGACGGAAAATTGCACTTGGCCGCTGGCGTCCAAAAGTGATTTTCAAAAGTATTACTCTTGGCCGCCGGAGGCTAAAAGTGATTTTCCGTTGGGTGCCAAGCGTAATATCGAAAATACCTTTTGGGCGCCCGCGGCTATAAGTCGTTTTTAACGGCGGCCAAAAGTTTATATTGAATATTACTCTTGGCCGCCGGCGGCCAAACGCATTTTCAGTGGTTTCCAAGCAGAATGTAGAAAAGTGCTTTTTTCTAGACCTTGTGCTCTCTTGTACTAAACTACTAAACTGAACTATTCATACTAAAATGTGAAAATGGTACGGTCAGCAACGGTCAGAACTACCAGAGGACCAAACGAGCGCGCGCGCGAGTGAAGGTCCTCTGGTACTTCTGACCGTTGTTGACCGTACCATTTTTCACAGTTTGCAATAAAATAAAATGGTAGTACCAACAGAGGTAGTACCAACGCTCTCCTCTCCACCTCTGTTGGCATTATCATTTTATTTCAATCAGCAATTAATTACAATGAACGAGAGTAACCGTGAGTAACCGTGAGTCTAGGAAATAGCATTTTTCTGCATTCTGTAACTAATTCGTCATCGGCGGCCAAAACGCATTTTTAATGGCGGCCAAAGTAATTCCTGAAAATGACTCTTAGCCGCCGGCGGCCTAAAGAAATTTTTTTCGGCGGCTCAAAAAATTCTCGAAAATCACACTTGGCCGGCGGCGGACAAAAGTCAATTTTCCGGCGGCCACAAGTAATTTTCATAAAGTTACATTTGGCCACCGGCGGCCAAGAGTGATTTTCGTCGGCGGCCAACTTACACTGAGCCGTTGGTGAGTATGGAACGTCATGCAAGTTGATCGTGGTGGTATTGATATCATAACTAAGCAATGGCTCATGGAAATTAGATAAAATAGGTTGATTCTGACAGGAAATAAGCCCATTCAATTGCTCAAATCGAGAAATCCGTTTGGCCATATATTTGAATGTCGTTGGTGAGTATGGAACGTCATGCAAGTTGATCGTGGTGGTATTGA
>NW_022597144.1:0-258 GCF_009176505.1 Sitodiplosis mosellana | reverse complement strand
ATCGAGAAATCCGTTTGGCCATATATTTGAATGTCGTTGGTGAGTATAAAACGTCATGCAAGTTGATCGTGGTGGTATTGATATCATAACTAAGCAATGGCTCATAGAAATTAGATGAAATAGGTTGATTCTGACAGGAAATAAGCCTATTCAATTGCTCAAATCGAGAAATCCGTTTGGTCATATATTTGAATGTCGTTGGTGAATATGGAACGTCATGCAAGTTGATCGTGGTGGTATTGATATCATAACTAAGCA
>NW_022597143.1:2016-4761 GCF_009176505.1 Sitodiplosis mosellana | reverse complement strand
AGTTTCATAACACATAACATACGCGTTCTTGGAGCGGCCATCGAAATTGACCAATATTACAGTGCAATAATTTTAACACCCAATTATTACATTTTTATTTGATGTTTTTTCAAAGATGATGTGAAAAAGGCCAAATAATACGTTCGTATTAAAAACATCAAAGAGATAAATCAAATATTGATTCCTCAGTAACAATTACCTGTGGCCGATCCAGTTGGAGCGGCAACTCTCCGAATTCAATCTTATTTTCATTTTCGTTGTTTGGCACAATTATTAAATCATAAAAACATAGTTTCATAACACATAATATACGCGTTCTTGGAGCAGCCATCGAAATGGATTACAATAGTAGTCAACATTGATTACATCATCAATAACCAATATTACAGTGTGATAATTTCAACACCCAATTACATTTTTATTCTACGTTTTTGCAAACATGAAGTTAGCCTTTTTAGCTAAATAACACTTTCGTATTAATAATAAAATGTTTTACCATGTAAAACGAACTTTTCCGCACATTTTCGGTAGAATGTAAAATATAGATCACTTGTACCAAACATTGTCGCTCAAATTGAAAGTGCGGAGGTGATTGCTATTTTTAACATGAATAATGTAAAATACCATACAATGAATAATTGACATTGTCGTCAATTGTATGTTATCGACATTGAAACGAAATCGAAAACATCATATATAATTATTGTGAATTTTTAATTAAATAAAAACCAAAATCTTCATCCACGACACATACATACAAGTTAATATCCCCTCTTTTATCTTTCAATTTCTTTCGATTTCCGCAAGTTTGTCAAGTTAAATGAAATTATTTCATTCAAATGTGCTTTGTTCAAAACAATCAACTATAATCGAAATACAATAAACTTCATTTGGGCTAATACAACGGACCAAAATATGCACGAACTGTGTATGAAAATTGACTACTGTACATTTTCAAAGTTTTTGTTCATCAATCATGTTACCATTTGAAAAAAAATAACTTTTTCATCGCTAGTCATTTTACGTATTTTGTCAGTGTTGTCATAACCAAATATAACTCAACTTAACGGTTTCAACTCAAAATTGAATTTAGATTATTGATTTGTTTCGATTTTTGTAAATTACATCGTCACCTCTACAAATGCCATTCATGATGATTCAAATGTGTATAAGATTTCAACGTATGTTTTAAACTGTTCGGTAAAGTTTGAAAAATGATCAAAGACACGTATCATTTGCATAATCCGTTCCATCCAAACATTTTTATATGAAAGTAGAGTGATACTGGATACTGGAGATTTTGCATTGACATTTCCGACTGTAAACATGACAACAATTCATATGCTTGTGCTGTCAAAGTCACTTTGTCATGCGTCATTCACATTAATGCTTTGACTGATTGTGGTGAACAGTGGTGAGATTGGAAACGCCATACATTTTATATACATTATTTGTTTGGGAATTATATTCATTTATTTTCTTTTATTGTTGATATTCGGGCTCTGCAAAGCCTAGGCTTCATCCACGATTTGTTTTCCAAAGAAATATTTCGAAAAAATCGTGAGTTTGCACTGTCAACACTTGTGTGGTTTTTCATATGATTTTGAAGTCATCGAATATTGCCACCCGTTCACACATTCAATGAACTTGCTACACCAAGTGATAGTTTAGTTCATTGCTGACGTTTTCCAATCCGCCATACGTTTTTATATGTGTGTGTACATCAAAATGTCAAAGTTGTCAAGAATGCAACCATTCTCCTCGTTCTTTAAAAAAAAAATTATCATGCTCGGCCATCGAATGATGAAAAATAGTGTTAATTTGAACATGATAGATAGATATAGTGTCCATGTCCACTTCCATTTCCATTCTAAAACTCTATGACAGACATGCCAACTATTCATATAAAAAAAAATGCAGTTAAGTGATGTTAACATAATCGTGATGGACCGGGATGGTGTTCATGTTCATCTCCGTTCAAAGACCTTTCACATGATACCCATATTGACTATACTATGTAAAAATGGTATGAAGTCCATCGTGGTCGACCATCGTGTTACAACACCATTTAACATCACTTACCATGGGAAAATCGTGTAAAAACAGTAAAAAAAAAATTATAGAAAATTTTTTTTTCGATCGAAAAATCCAAGGGGGGATCTTGGGTGAAATTCCATGATATACCAAAGGTACCAGATAGACTGGTCCGATTCTGTCCAACTTCTGATACATCCAAGATATTTACGTAAGCTACCTCCTGGCCAAATTTAAGCAAAATCGCTCTACTATTTCGTAAGTTATCGTGTTTACAACGAAAATTTAAAATTTTCACGACGATCGCTATACTTCTCCTTCACACTTCGTGTGCAGAAAAGTAAAAATCAAAGAGATAAATCAAACATTGATTCCTAAGCAATAATTTATAGCGGCCGATCCAGTTGGAGCGGCAATTCTTCAAATTCACCATGGAGCGGCTAGTATTATATATCAAAACAAAAAATTCAACTAATAAAAATGTATAAAAAAGTAATATTCTTACTTTCATTGATTAAAATAATTTCAGACAATTCAAATTCGTTTATTATAGTTTTTCTTTTGAAAAACAATACTAGCCGCTCCATGGTGAATTCGGAGTGTTGCCGCTCCATGGTGAATTTGTAGAGTTGCCGCTCCAACTGGATCGGCCGCTATTAATTATTGTAAAATGTAATGCGATCTTGTGTATCTTACATATATATAAATTGT
>NW_022597143.1:0-2006 GCF_009176505.1 Sitodiplosis mosellana | reverse complement strand
AACAAACCACATTGTTTTATTTAATCACGCTCTGCTTATACTCTACAATTATTGCTGAGGAATCAATATTTGATTTATCTCTTTGATTTTTATTAATACGAAAGTGTTATTTAGCTAAAAAGGCTAACTTCATGTTTGCAAAAACGTAGAATAAAAATGTAATTGGGTGTCGAAATTATTACACTGTAATATTGGTTACGCGGGGGTATCATTACACTAACAACAACATCATTTGCAAAATTAAATTCGTCCAAAACCTGCTGACACGGAGTGAAGCTCATTTTACAAACGCACTTGTTCATCTTGCTGGTTTGACAGCTAATGTCAAATCGACTTCTAGTTCAGTGTAGTTTTCTGTTCGAACGCAAACGTTTTCTCAGTATGGTCCGCAAAATAAAAAAAACCATCCTGCCACGAACCAGTTTCTATTTTGAATCTAACATTTTGTGTTTTTTTTAATTATGGAAACTCCAATATATCATATAAAACCGTAATTTTCTCTCATACAACTCAATTGAAAATGGAAGAAAAACAATTTTTTTAAATGCGGGTTTTATCTACCAAAAAAGCAATTTTTTGTCTTGTGTGCCAGCGGAATATTTGCACAATTTCATTTGGCAGAATCGAAACAATTTTATTTATTTAAAATTCAAATAATAATTATTACTTCACCACACAACACAATGACGACTATGTTTGACACTGCATTGAATACACTCATCAATGTAGTTCCCGTCAAAATGTGTGGCGTTGTTGGTTTGACGTTTAATGATCGAGACTATCGCGGTGATTGGTTATTGATGTAATCAATGTTGGCTACTATTGTAATCAATTTCGATGGCCGCTCCAATAACACGCATGTTATGTCTCATGAAACTATGTTTTTATGATTTTATAATTGTGCCAAACAAAGATAATGAAAATAAGATGCACTTGAAAAATATTTAATTTGTTATAATAATATTATTTTAGAAAAAAATGAATGAGAAATGTATGACCGCTCCAGTCGCTGCAAGCAAATATAAAAATGGCGTCTCCAAAAGTGACATGACATTTCTATCTTTGTGCAGCTCAACTGTCAATCTTCAATCCCCCTGTTTTAATCGGTAAAAGAAACCAAATTAATATTTCAGAAACATTGGAATAGATTCAATATGCTGCCAACAATGGTAATGTTGAATATCACGGAGGACGGTAGTCCGACAAGTGACGCTCCAACAACTGTGCATTTCAAGCCAAATGTCAAAAATGCCAGTTTTTGCGTCACGAGTATCAGATGAAAAACCTCTGGATGAGGTTAAAATGGAGTGACGCTCCTGTGCGTGGATTTACCACTCAAAATGACTGATATCATTTGAGTGACGATAGGACGCTGTATTATCACTGGGTACGAAGATATTTCTCCTTATTGTAAATAAATATTGTCACAATAGTGAATGCGAAAAACACTTTTGAACTTCGTACCCAGTGATAATACAGCGTCCTATCGTCACTCAAAATGATATCAGTCATTTTGAGTGGTAAATCCACGCACAGGAGCGTCACTCCATTTTAACCTCGTCTAGAGGTTTTTCATCTGATATCACTAATTTTGTAAGGCATTTTTTTTATTTGGAAAATACACTTTTACCAGAAGTATGTCTGAGTAACACATTCGCATTCTAATTTCACAAATTCTGGAGATTACACTATCAAATAAAAAAACTTCTTTCGAAGTAATCCCTCGTGACGAAAGCGAAGACAAAACAGCTGATATCAATTTGAAAAAATCATTACGGAACGATTCTGAAATTAGTTGGAAGAATGCAAAAACAAGCAAATCCAAATCGCTCCGAAATGATTTTTTTAAATTGATATCAGCTGTTTTGTCTTCGCTTTCGTCACGAGGGATTACTTCGAAAGAAGTTTTTCTATTTGATATCAGTTGTTTTGTACCCGAATTTTTTTTTTCAACAAAACTATTGGGTCTGGGAATTAATCGTGTCGATTTTTCAAAAGATGGCGTA
>NW_022597142.1:2593-5292 GCF_009176505.1 Sitodiplosis mosellana | reverse complement strand
AATGCCCCGGAAAATGTTTGTTCGATTTTTCGAACATTGGTCATTAGTCCGGGACTCTTTATTATCTCCAAATCCACCCTGGGCTTCCCTAAGTACCTCCTGAACATTGGCCCAGAGGACTTACACATTTTGAAAAATAATGTTCAACACTTGCTTTTTGAGTATATGTCTGTTATTCTAGCCTATCTCTGGGTCGAAATATGAATAGGGATGGCCTTTGTTCGAAAAATCGAACGCTGGTAGAAAATGGGTTAATAAAGTAAAATGGGCAAAGATATAATATGGGCAAGCACACATTCCCGCTGCGCTGTCACCACACACAAAATCGTTTATTTATTACAATTTTTCTTTTACATTCGCGCACATATTTTCCAGGTGAAATAGCTACTAGACTGTCATTGCCTGCGATTCTAAGCTCCTTCCCTCCGATAGAGATCTATTTGTGGTTACGTTTCTTCTTTTCTTCGCATGCAAAGTGTTTTCTTTTCTTATGCTTTACTATCAACGGTTTTCGCGACAAGTTCACATTTATATGCTAATTTAATCGTATTTAGACGATTTTACGACCGCATCCGTAATCACGGGTGCCGACCGCGCGATTTAAGGAAATCATAATTTTTTTTATTAAGATTAGCTCATTTCCCAAGCTCGATAAAACAACAACAACAAAAATGAAACTTCGACGGCATTGAAAACATGTGCCGATTTCCTATACACTGGAATTTCCCACATATAAAACACATCGCTGTTGCAAATCGATTGGCTTCAAGTGTTTTTGAAATTGGATATTTCTTAATATCACATGAATGCAAAAATGTCATCAAATTGTTATGGTATGTGTGTGTGTGTTGTTTGTATTTCGCATGAAATTATTTTGCAATACAATTTTCACGTGTCATGCAGAGCTTTATGTTTAAAATAAAGGAGAAGTAAAGGGACATTTGTGCCAGAAATTGCTTTCCGTCGCCATGCACGAGCATTCCGATTGGAGATACATCTTTTTGAGAACAATGACTTTATTTTCTCCTTGTGCATTTTCCTAAAAAAAATGAGCTCAAATTTCAACTTTAAAGTAGATAAATAGAGCAGTTCGACAAAATGCTTTTCGTAATATTTCCGGCTATTATTTTGACTCTAGCCCATATTATCTCTCGAAACAATGATGTAACCCGTGTGCATACCCGTGTGGAAGTCGATTAATTTGGGACATCTTGACTGACTAAACGTAATTGTCTCGAACAAAATAAGCAACTGCAGTTAACTTTAATCACAAATCACTCTTAGTCAAAATGTCCCAAATTAGTCGACTGACTGAAAGAATAACTAAACGTGATTGTCTCCATACAAAACGCATGATTTCAATCAATTTAGCCAGATTTAGTTGTGCATCACTACATACAGTTACATACAACTGAGTGACTATTAGTCATTTTATTTGCACTCGGGATATCCTGCAAAATTCGACCGTTTTTGACCAATGCACATTGTTATCTAAGACAATAAGACACACTTTTCGATGATAGAACGAAGTAAAGCGAAACGGAAAGGACAGACCAAGCGAAGCAAATAAAGTCTAGTTTTGTACAGGTACGTTGCTCCTTATCCGTTACAACCATTCAAATGAAAGGAAAAGTACATGAAATGAGACAATGAATGCATTCAAATGAATATTCGTTCAACGAACCATCACAAAAGAGTGAGATTTATTGCAAATTATCCACTTTATTTCAATTTCACTCTCGTTTGCTGCTTTTCTTTCTCTCTCTCGCTCTCCCGATCTCTTATTCAATTTGCCATTGCCTCATTCTCATTCTAATTCTCTTTGCCACTCTCGCTTAATCTAAGCTTTTCTTACGAAATTTCTTCAAGTTTTCTCTTGTATGCTTTTTCAATTTTGATCTCGCTTTAGTAGCTCAATCTCTATTCTCCATTTACTTGAAGAAACGAATAAATTGACAATCGTCAATCTCACGCGAGAAAGAAAGAGAGCGTGCATCTCAAGTCATATCAAATGTTCAATTTTCTTCTTGTGCTACGCGAAAACTTCTAAATTTCATTTTCGACAAGAATATATATAGTAATTTAGAACTCTATCGAACAATGTCATTTGGCCCTTTTTCACAGTCTATTGAAATGAAGTGAAAATATTGTTTCTTCTTCCCTTCCCACGTGTATAAAAGTGGATTTACATTTGCCAGTTCGTCTTTTCCACTTCACCGGCGTAATGAATCGATTCGGCAAATACATTCTAAATAAATGCGCTGTCACATGAATATTAGTTTCTGACACATTAAAACTAATTTCATCATTTTACATAATCAAATCTTAAGTGAGCTGTGTTAAATGGGAGATAGATTGATAGAGAGAGAGAGAGAGAGATACAGACAGGGCTCTTAATTTAAATACATCACAAGTAATTCATGAATTATTATTAGTTGTTTAAATATAAATATTCCAAAAGGTAGAGACTGTCTATGGTATTTTATTGTAATGTTTCTTTTGGAATTCAGTTTTTGATATGGAACGGATGAAGATAGGTGTTGATTCAGTGTTCAAATTCAACTTTAAAATAACCGAATTCACATGTACCTCGAAGCTAAATATAAAAATTGCAAATTAGTTTTTGAGATGGCCTTGAACTTCAAGTGCACTCAGAGATGACTGAAGCGCACCGAGTGACCGAGCAACGGCCGCACGGA
>NW_022597142.1:0-2583 GCF_009176505.1 Sitodiplosis mosellana | reverse complement strand
CGCTGCAGCACAAACAAACCCACTCCATGAAGAGAGTATAAGCGCACCAACGGAGTGCGCTACACCGCACTCGTACACAACGAAGAAACAATAGAGAGGATATACAAAGAAAGAAACACAAAGAAAAGAATAAGACAATACACACTCAACTCTTTATATGTGTGTATAAACCATAATAGGCAACAGAGTTAGAGTGCGCACGCATTTCTTAACAACAAAGTCAGAGTGCGCACATAAACTCATAACGAAGTGAGTGTAAACGCACAGAGCAGAAAACGACTCTCAGTTGAGTTGCTGAATACGCTACTGAGCGTGCGCTTAGTCATCTCTGAGTGCACTCTACTGAAAAAAGGTTGTTTCTTGAGTCAAATGATGGGAAAAAGTCCAAGTTGGTAATTGTTTTTCTTTCGTCCGATGGATTTTCGAAAATTAATCAAGATCAATGAAAACACAGTCTGCGTCACACATAGAGAGGGAGAGAGAGAGAGAAAGAAAGAGGGACGAAGATATTGTCTACTTACCGAGCATATGTCCTGGACGTGGGTCCTTCTGGTCCGAATGGCGTGCATGTGATGATGGTTTGATTAGTGGTATTGTTGAGTATAACGGTGACTGCTTCAGACATGATGGCGGATGGTGTTGCACAAATTATAGCTAATAGCCAAATGAAAAGTGCCGTTATGACGGTCAATGGCTTGGTCTGTGAACAAAAAAATCAAATGAATATGAATAAAATCCAAGGCGATAAATAACAAGGAAAAACCGACAACCACCACAAATCTTATTCGTTCCATGAAAAATGCTGGTGCTGCCGGTTTTTTTCTTCTTAATTCTTATGTCATCAAATGGAATAAAAACGTTTAATGTGCGCGTGAGCGTGCAATAACGCATCCCAAATGATGGCAACTAATTCAAATATCATTGGCACGTGTGTGAGCCATTGACCGGCCAATAGCAGCAGCAGCGACAACAGCAGCACTTTCCTTGAAACGCTTTATATCCGTTCGCGTCCGGTTAAAGTGTTATAAATGAATGAAAGTATGTTCTCTTTGTTATACCTGTAGCTTCCGCAATGGATTCACAATGGCACAATAACGTTCGGCTGATAGTGCGGTTAGTGTGAATACCGATACACCGATTGATATGTCCTTAGCACATTCCGTGATGCGACACAACGCTGAACCCCACGGCCATGACTCAAGTGTATATACTAGCGATGCCAATGGCACACATATTATGATCACAAGCAAATCGGCCAGCGCCAACGAAAATATATACCTGAAACAAAAACCAATTGAGAAACAACAGCAACACACGAGATTTCATTAGATTGCATTATAAATTTCGAACAATAGCCCGTAATTAGAATTTCATTTTTCTATCGCTGCCACATTCATGTAGCCTGTACATGTTACAAACGAAAAGCTAATAAATTTGCATTGTCCAATACAGCAGAATGAACAGTGAACACTCACGTATATGCCCATATACGCGTGGAATTTATATTGCACCACATATTATTTGCCATCATTTACATTTTACACGCTCGCAATAAACAGATTTCAAACTCACTGTTGATGCTTTATACAACATGGGCATCTGTTTGGGATTTAATGACGCGTATAATTTCATGCACATAAATTTCAATTGGATATTGGCAGCTTACAACGAACTGCAACGATTCGAGTGCATTTCAAACATTGTAATACACAACCAACACCTGCCTGCATATCGTCGAACGTACCCGAATTTGGAGAGGGGAGGAGACAGGGTATGCGGATAAAAATCACTTGATCATCATTGTTATTTTTGCATAAAATGCTTGTAAATTTGGTTCACGGAATTAAATTAATGCATTGTTGCAGCCATCAAATGTCGGAAATTCTATGAAATGACCAAGCTAATTTGTTCTTCTTTTATTTTTCAAACAATGCTCGGAACTTGAAACTTAATATCGAGAAAATGAAGCCATTCTGGAAATAAAGCCAGAGCGATGCAACCGAACTGTCAAACTACAACGGATCGACTACGCGGTTGTCATTCGTTATGGAACGCGCTAAAAGTATGCATAAGTACATGAGTACATATTTCAAAAAATATACATAGTATTAATACACTATGAAAACCCATTTTTTAAAACATTATTCATATTTTGGAAACGTTTGAAAAAAAATACCGAGAAAGAATATGAACTTTTTCTTCTTTGCTCAAAAATTCTTTGCGAATGTTTTTCTTGTTGTTGAATGACAAAGCGAGATTAAGTATCTACAGACATGTTCAATGAGTAGAACAAATTTGTGCACTCGGTGGAACAAAGCCATTGTGTGTTTAACCCATTTTCTACCAGCGTTCGATTTTTCGAACAAAGGCCATCCCTATTCATATCTCGACCTAGAGATAGGCAAGAATAACAGACATATACTCAAAAAGCAAGTGTTGAACATTATTTTTCAAAATGTGTAAGTCCTCTGGGCCTATGTTCAGGAGGTACTTAGGGAAGCCCAGGGTGGATTTGGAGATAATTAAGAATCCCGGGCTAATGACCAATGTTCGAAAAATCGAACAAACATTTTCCGGGGCATT
>NW_022597141.1:1558-2123 GCF_009176505.1 Sitodiplosis mosellana | reverse complement strand
TTTTTCCATTATGGTGCATTCATTCTCCGTTTATTCATATAAATAAAAACATGATACAAATTCTTATGCTGACGATTGCAATAAAGTTTTCTCCGTTGGCCAACTGACTTAAAATCATTCAAAATGCATATTATGAATTCAAACGATTATGAAATGTGATAAAACACGTCTAAAACAACGATATTGATGGTAAAAATTAATTCTATGAATGTATTTTCATTCTTTCTTGAGGATTAAAAAAATTCAAAATTTCACCTACATTTGATTACATTAGGGACCGTTGGTCGGAAAAACGACCAGCACATTTTTGCTCATTCTGGCTAAGTGCGAAAAAAAATTATCGATCTGGGAAGTGGAAACTTCTTTTTTCGACTATATTATTCATATCTGAAAGTTTGAATCATTTTGAAAACAAAATAAGGATCGCGGTCCAAAATGGGTTAACGTGTTTTTTTACAAATATAGTGTTAAAAATGCCGAAGCATACTCGAAAAACCGAACAAGGGAAAGTTGACTATGCTGTCTTAACGACTGCACTCAAAGCCGTGAAAATTGGAAATAAATC
>NW_022597141.1:0-1458 GCF_009176505.1 Sitodiplosis mosellana | reverse complement strand
GACTGCACTCAAAGCCGTGAAAATTGGAAATAAATCAGTTCGTTCGATCGCTGTTGCATTCGGAATACCAAGAACCAGCTTTCAGCGTTATGTTCAGAAGTTTGATGAACAAGGCAAAGATATCAACAAACTCAGCGATGCCGATATCGAAACTTTGCTGCGATCACTTGCTGGCTACGTAAACACTACAACGGTATGATGAAATTAAATGGAGAATGAAGCGTGTTGTACATTAAAATTGTTTACATCAATTTGGTTTTGATTTGGTTTTGGTTTTGATTTGGTTGAATAATCGTCAACATTTTTTCTGTACGTGACAAAAAAGTGAATTACAATCCAAAACGAGTGTCAATATTTATCGTACATGACGAAAAATCAATAAAGACGCAACAAAACGTCGATATACAGTGTTATTATTTCATTTTATCACTTATTTTTCAGATTTTTTGTAGTGGCCCAAATGACCCGACAACTTTTTTTTTTGCCAAAAAAATGATACTTGGAAAATTTTACATAATTTTTTTTCTAATAGCACAATCGAGGTACTTTCTTCGGCAAAAAGTTAGCTTAGGAGGTTACCTTTCCAACGATACCCTAATTTCTGAAAAATTCTTATCTGAATAAAAGTTTTGACCTCCAAAGCTAAGCCGGCCCAAATGACCCGACATTCCCTTATCTTTTTTAAATTTATATTTTTTTTAATCTTTTTTCCGAAAAAGATAGATATCTTTGAGCTATCTTAAGATAATCTTTTTAGAAATATATCATTCTTTATTCATATGTCAATTTGATGAATTTTCTTCAATTTTTTTTTTCTGTGAAAAATGCACGAAAATTGACCAAAAAACTTTAATTTTTGAAAAATATCCCAATCAACAAAAAATTTCAGTTGGAAGATTTACGTGATTTACCCTGATTTTGAAGTGTATTTTTTTTTTCTATAAGTGGGATGTGTATATTTTTTTAACAAGTAGGACAAATCTGTGGTGTAAATCATCATTTGGTATCGATCGAATCTCTGATACAATTATATTTGGACATAATTTCTCAAATCAAAAGAACTGTGTCCCGTTTTGGGCCATTGGCGTCTAGCAATGAGACCAGTGCCAATGGATAGGGGGCAGCGAGTATAACAATAATATATGGGTTACACGGCCCCAAGTTGTGGGCGGGGGGTTTTATTGGGATACAAAGTTAGTACTGGATTTTATTTATTTTATTTTTTATTTTATTAAACACCGCCAAGCTCTGGCTGAATATAATGTGGGTTTTGTTAGAGGTTTGGCCGGAAAAGAGTGCAAGACTGTTACAATTTTTATAAATAATGAAAAATAGTAGCAGTAACTTTCGATAACTTTCAGTTCTCGCCTCGTTAAAAACCTGTCTCTTTTCGTAATTATGAGGTAATCACAATAGTAGGAACATGAAAACGAAAGCAGTCATACAACCAAGATGGAA
>NW_022597140.1:2965-5617 GCF_009176505.1 Sitodiplosis mosellana | reverse complement strand
CATCGAGTCAAATTTGCTGTCTCGGTTGCTATGATGCTACACCGACCGATGTTTTTACGTGACAACCGACGACTTTTCTGTTTAGTCGTGATGCTGATGATGGTATGATAATACCGAAATGCATTCAAGGTACTCTTTTCAAATTCTTTTGTTTTAAATGAATTGAAAATATTGAATTAGTGAAAACAATAAGGTGTGATTCAATTGTTTGTTGATTTATCGGTTTTCACGTCGCTCAAGAACATATTTATTGAATAAAAAAACTATGGAAAAATTCCTTTGAAAATTGTAGTTATTTAAATATGAAAAAAATCACATTGGAACAAGCGTCGTTTTCTTTTTAAATGGTGGTGTTCTCTCAGCAGTGATAAAAAACCAAATAAACGAGCATCCAACAGTATCAAAAAAACACCAAATCGCACGAAACCGCACCAAACATTCAACTCCAGCCGAAAGAAAAAACAATACACATACATAATTACTTGTCGTGCGACTCATTAGTGAAAACAGAGCCAAAGAATAAGAATACACACATACACAGAATTAAAGACGCTTGTAAGAATCGCATATTCTCCGTTCGTGTGCGTTTGGCGCTATAAGCGTAAAATACACGACACCAATGTGTCACAATGCAAGCAAATGTGTGTATATGTTTTCTTTTTTCTTCTCGAACCAAAGCAATTTTATCATATTTCAATAAACTACTTAAGTATAAATTAAAGAAGTAAAATTGTTGAAAAAGCAAAGTCATTTAAGGTGTTTTCATTTAAAATAACAATTGAACCAAATCATGCAAATAAATCAAGAAACAGTACCAAAAGGCATTAAATAACTTGTATACAAATTCCACCAATCGGATAGGGTTGACAAAGGAAAAGGTTTGATAGTTCGAACGAAAGCAAGTGTGAAAACAGAACCAGACGTCAGACGTGTGCAAGGTCAAAAATTCTAGGGGGGAACCCCAGAACGGAAAACGGAAATATCCGTACGGAAAACAGAAAACTTCGTACGAAAAAACGGAAACGGAAAACTCCGTGCGGAAAAAGAGATACGAACACATTCCATACGGAAAACGGAAACGGAAAACTCCGTGCGGAAAATTCCGTATGGAAAAAGAGATGTACGAACACAAAACTGAAATAATTACTGTTTCTTTGGGAGAAAGGAAAGACGTGAGACCATTTTGTAGGAACGGAAACGGAAACTTTCGTGACATTTTTCTATACCATTAAGTAATGGAAACGCCCATGAATATGTATTTAGTGACAATTCAATTGCAAGCCAGTTTCTACTGTTAGATGCAACGCTTGTATTGTGTGCATTGGTTAGCACTGGCAATGAAGCGCCGTTATGTTTCTTCGCCTCATTTTCCCATATGCTTGATTAGACGAATAGTTCAAAAGACAAAATCATAGAAGACACCTTGAAAAATAAAAATGCCCTTTGAAGCAATGTGATCCGATGTACTATTTACGTTATACAGGCGTTCAAATGTTGCCCGACTAAGAGCGGTTGTATGCACTATTTTGATTTAAATTGGAAACTTATGTTTGCTGTACTATGGGGTCATGTTGACTCCAAATTGAAATGCCAATTGCCCATACTATCGCTAAATTATCATTTTATCTCATTAAATCAAGAATATTTCAAAAATTTGAGCCATATTTTGTTAGATACGACAAGTAGTTTCATTGTTTTGATCACTACAAAATGACACTAAATCGATGAAATTCCATTTATGTCGAATAATTACATTTGTTCGGTTTATATTTTTCCATGTATAGCTCACATTAACTCGATGGCATACTTATTTTTTCCCTTAAATACTACTTGGTAAGCGTCTATTTGGATTTTTTTTTGAGAATGTGAAAAATATTTCAATAAAAGAAAGATAATTGTGGAATGGAATGTTATTTATTCTTTGAAACCATCGAAGGTCTGAGTTAATGTACAAAAGATGAATGAAAATTGCATGTGTGTTTGATTCAAAACTTGTGATTATTCTGAACATTATATATAATTTCATATGCCTCTTTAATCTTTAGCTCTCTCTCTCTCTCTCTTTCACTCACTCAGATGATCCATAGCTCTCGTCGCTCACATCGCTTCCATAACTTTCTTCGCTCTCGTCACTCTGTTCGCTATCCGTTGCCATTTTATTTAAAAACTCTTCCATTGAAATCAGATTATTTGCGAGCATTGTAAATTGGTGGTCGATCTTTTCGTCACGCTTGCGATCCTTTTCGCGCTTAATTCGTGACATTTCATCACCACCAATCAACTGCGCCATTTTATCTGCTTTTGAAAATTCAAATTGGCGAAGACTTTCAATGCAATTCTAAATGTTCGATCGCCTTGGAAATGTTCTACCAAATACAGCATTCATTGATTCAACAGAAGAAGTTGTTCGCGTTAAAAGGCCCGCGACAGAAAGGGAATTCCTTTTGTTCTGTGAAAATTGATCGAAAACAAATTCAGTTCGGTTCAAAACAAATGATTTTTTAAAAAATCATGTAAGATTTCAAACCTCAGCTATCCAGGTGCGGTCGTCAACGAAAAGCCATTGATGCAGACAATCAAGCAGAGCATGAAAGAGCGACCACAGCAAAAAGTGATGAAGGTAAGTTGTATCGGAAATTCATAAGTATTTTT
>NW_022597140.1:0-2955 GCF_009176505.1 Sitodiplosis mosellana | reverse complement strand
ACTGTGACAATCCAGGCGAGCAACCTGCACCGAAAAAGAAGCCAGTTGCCAGAACCATAGACTTGACTGCAAGGGGAACCGCTACTCTTCTCACACGAAGTAAAAGAAAAGCCATTGATGCAGACAATCAAGCAGAGCTTGAAAGAGCGACCACAGCAAAAAGTGATGAAGGTAAGCTGTATCGGAAATTCATAAGTATTTTTGTTGAATTAATTTTTTCTTTCACTGTGACAATCCAGACAAGCAACCTGCATCGAAAAAGAAGCCAGTTGCCAAAACCACAGATTTGACTCCAAGAGGAACCGATACTCTACTCACAAGAAGTCAACGAAAAGCCATTGATGCAGACAATCAAGCAGAGCGTGAAAGAGCGAACAAGACAGTAGCCAAAATCACAGACTTTCCTGCAACAGCGCCCGTTGCTGTGAAAAGAAAATCGGCAGATATTTTGAAAAATTCCCCAAAAAGGCGTCGGAGCCAAACGTTGGCAAGAATTTCGAGTCGAGAACGAAAGATAAATCATCTTGATGATAACGATGACAGCAATGACTCGGACGATGTAATCCCAGAAGAAGAAATCATTTCAGTTGTCACGAGGAACGGGTCTTCAATATTACGCATTCAAGAGCAATTTTCATACATAGAAGCGCAAGCACAATTTGATGTGGATGAAAATAGCGTTCAATGTATCATGAATTGTGGTAGAAAAAAATGCACTGTCCTTTTACCGTGCTGTCATCAACACACTTGTCAGCCCTGTTGGGCTCTTTGGAAAGTTCACCATATAAAAAACATTTCGCCACACGTTTCCGATGACATTTTTAGGCCCAAATGTCCTGTTTGTAAAATGGAAGTTGAACAGGAAATATGCGCATTCAATTGAAAATAATTATCTGAATATTACATAATAAATAATGACTATATGCCAAGGTGCGGAAATAGTACGATATTTCAAAAATGCCGCGTATTTTAGTTACAAAATAAACTCCACTTTACATTGATTTGCTATATACCTCAGTGGCGCTAGTATCGTGAATGGGAGAAATTGACAGCTCTTCTTCCGAAACCTGCTATATGCATTTTAGCATGATCAAAATAAAATAAACCATTTTTTACCCTTCGATTGCGTACATTTTATTGGTTTTCTTCGCTAGCTCTTCGAAGATTTTAAATCAAGTATTCAATTCTATATTAGTTCCTAAAATTATTTAGAAAGAAAGTGGGCGTACCATAATTGTTGAATAAAATTAAAACGACGATTGATTAAGAAAATATTGGTTTATTCCCCGAAACAGTATTCATAACCTCACAAAACATTTTTCTTTCAGTCATTGCATAAATGTTTTCCAGTTTATTGAGTCGATTTGTTTTTTACATCTTTTTGAAAGAGGCAATGCAGTCAGAAGCTGAAGTCATCGCTTTTGTTGAGGGAATCCTCGTCCTCTTTTGCAATTTTCTCAATTATTTCTTGTTTGGAGAGAGAAAATTTGCTCATACAAATTGTGAGAGCCCATTCAGGTAGCAGAATGGTCCAAAACAAATTTTCGTGCTAAATTTTCAAATGGAGATTAAAAATGATTAGTGTTCGGGTTTGTTTGCAATGATGATGAGAAAAAGAATACTAACAGTCGCATTGGATATATACTCCTTTTCATTTTTGGTGAATTTTTGGCGGATCTGTTTGTACATTTCAGTTTGTTGTTCAGATGATAAAACTCGCATCAAAACAGACAGATAATTATAGCCGTTTCCAACATTAAATCTGTCCATAATTCTACAACGTTGCATGTACAGATCTTGCAGAGGATTGTTTTCGTCATCAATTGTCACAATTATTTCTGCTATGAGCATATCTTTTAGGGTGATTCGTATTGGTTCATTCTGACGCCTTTCAAGATCTATATTTTCTTCAATTTCCTCTATCGCCGTTTGAAATTTGGAAGTCTTGTTTTTATTGACGAAGTCATCTTTGAATTCCAAATAATCTTTCATGTTCTCCAATTTGATCCACGCACTTGAAAAACAGATAATTGGATGAATGATGTTTCTGTTACCAACACACACGGAAAAGAAATAATTAACAGCATAACACTTACTAGTTATGGGTACCGAAGAAATACACACATCTTCGACCGTCTATTTTGCTTGGTTTTGGAATATGATCAGGAACAACAGCACACATTTTAGCTGGCCAAGCAGAAAATCCCTTCATTTTTGCCCAAACAAAACTTTTAGTAGTCATTTCAGTCATTATTTGAAACAAAAATCACGACAAAAATAAAAAAAACTGATAAAGTTCAAGTTATGCACGATGACATTAATAGATGTCAAAGTGAATCTAATCATCAACGCCACCTTGAAACAAATAACTATTGCTATATTATTCAGAGTTTGACTCAGGCGACAGATATATGCTTTAGCATAGAAAAAATATCCGCATATTTTTTGGTTTGTCCACTCTCAGTATATAACGGCACCCAGCTTCATCGAGTATCAGCACGCACACTGAACGTGGTAGTATAGAACGGTTTGTTTACAAAGAAAAAAAATCGTTTATAAACAAAATCTTCCCGAGTTGTACAGTGCAATGTATTTGAACGGCAGCAATGCTGTCCCATGTTAAGGTTTTGCGCTGTATAGTTCTGGTAGATTTTGTTTGGTATCCGGACAAAATTCCCGAAAAAAAAATTCCCGATCCACAAAATTCCGAAAACGAAATTCCCGAAAAAAAATTCCCAAAAAAAAATTCCCGAAAAAAAATTCCCGAAACGAAATTCCCGAAGACAAAATTCCCGAAAAAAAATTCCCAAAAAATAATTCCCAAAACGAAATTCCCGAAAAAAATTCCCGAAGACAAAATTCCCAAAACGAAATTCCCAAAAAAAAATTCCCGAAACGAAATTCCCAGAAAAAAATTCCCGAAACAAAATTCCCGAAACAAAATTCCCAAAAAAA
>NW_022597139.1:8988-9280 GCF_009176505.1 Sitodiplosis mosellana | reverse complement strand
AATCGGTCATTTTGTTCTTCATATTAACTATCCATCCATCCATCCATCCATCCATCCATCCATCCATCCATCCATCCATCCACTCTGCAGTTCGACCTTCTTGACGAATCGGTCATTCTGTTCTTCATATTAAATATCCATCCATCCGTCCATCCATTCACTCTGCAGTTTGACCTTCTTGACGAATCGGTCATTTTGTTCTTCATATTAACTATCCATCCATACATCCGTCCATCCATTCATCGTCCATTCATCATCCATTCATCGTCCATTCATCGTCCATTCATCGTCC
>NW_022597139.1:0-8978 GCF_009176505.1 Sitodiplosis mosellana | reverse complement strand
ATCGTCCATTCATCGTCCATTCATCGTCCATTCATCGTCCATTCATCATCCATTCATCATCCATTCATCATCCATTCATCATCCATTCATCATCCATTCATCGTCCATTCATCATCCATTCATCATCCATTCATCATCTATTCTCCATCCATCCATTCATATGTTGAATGGATGAATAAATCAATGGATGAATGGATGGATGGACAATTTTGTGGACTTATGACCGCTAGCCAATTTATGCGATCGAGCTGTCCACTTGAAATGCATTAAAATGATTGGTAGCTATTTCGCAGGCAACAATTACAGATCCGACTAACAACAATCGCTATTTTGGAACATTTTCCTCATTAAAATTAATTCTTCTGTCTTTTCCTAGTACTCAATAAACGTTTTGCATCAAAATTGTTTCAGTTTTCTATCCATTTATGAAGTGTTCCGAATTTCCCCACCATTTTTGAAAATCGCAAAATCAAGGGTTTTTTGCCAACAGGGTACATTTTTTCAACCGATTCGAATTTCAACAAGCGACAAGTTAGGTTTTTACATTTACTAAGTCGTACCACTTTAGAAATTGGAAAAATGTTAATTTTTTAGAATGTTATTAAATTATTTCGATGTGTGTTCCGAATTTCCCCACCCCTATTGGTTGGCAGCACAAACACAAGCAAAAAAAATCACATTCAAAAAATAAACAAAACAATATTTGATTATTTTTTTGTTGTGCTTAGTTTTAGAATTTTATTTTTTTTACTTGAGTTTGTGCTGCCAACCAATTTGTTAGAAGAAAAAGAAGAAGGAACAACAATTCCAAGAAACAAAGAGTAAGTGTTCGCCACACTGACACTGTATCAAGAGACGTTCACTCTCATCGTTCAATGCGACATAATTCGTTCGTCTCTCCTCTCTTCTCTCCTTTCGCACGCACACTCACTCCGATTGTGTGTAAACCAATGTATATGCATGTCCGCGCTTGAATGTAGAGCGCTCGCTTACTTACAGCGACGTTCGTAGTCACTGCATTCAGTTACTGAGATCTCATCAGAAAATTGAATATCTATGCTGAAATGATTCTCTGTTGCTGTCATTGATAGTTGGCAGTATATTTATAAAGAAGTTTCATAGTTCAGCGTGTGCCGTCAAGATGTCGCTTAAATATAGCATAAACATGTGCTCCATATAAAAAAATAGGCAAATTTTATGATTGCTTAAACTATTTCAAAAATTTGGTCAATTATTATTGCATTTAATTGACTGTTGATGCGAGATATACACGCATTCAACAGAAATAAAAAAATACAAATGGGCAAATAAAATTGTTTATAAAAATGAATGAAATTTTGTGAAAATTAAACTAATTTGAGTATAGAATTAAAGTAACGATTTTATAAACATAAAACACACAAAAATCATTTAAAGACATTCATTTTTTGGCATTCATACAAAAGGGCATAAAAAATAGACAGTTTTCATCCAAAATCATTCAAAAGTGCACTCATTTACATATCAGCCGTTTACATGCACACCCTGTAAACACGCACTCCATACATTCCATACATTCCACTCAATACATACAATACAATAGCCCGATACTGCAGCTATTACACTCACACAACTCAAGCAAACTACACATCACGCATTCCGCAAGCACACCAATACACACGTATTCATTCGCCTACGTCAATCGCCAAGCCACGCGATCCTATGTTCACCATAGTGCTCCGAACATAGCAGAAAGCGAAGGCGAACAAACACAACAACAAAATACACGGCCCACACAGCCGGTGAACGCTTCAGTGCTGTATATGCATATGCGTTAGAGCGAGCGTTTATTTACCGTTTTCACTTCTTCGTGTGTACGCTTACCCGAATCTCGGGTATAAAAGGCCGAGCGCTGCAGTACAATACTCACTTCACTTGCGACTATCAGTAGACCAAGAACTCGCGACTCAAGTAGAGCGAACAAACTGATACTTTCAATAGATCAATTGTTATTCTAATGCAATTTTTGCCCGACACGTCACTTGTTGAGTGTCAATGAGCATTATTACGCATCTCTGTGTCATGCCAAGTAACTACTATTCGCCGTAACTCCTATGACCTCATCATTCTTTCTTCAGTTGAAACGGATCCAAGGCGCACAGTAAATTTGCACAGCACTTCGTAGGGACCGATAGATAGCAAATTGATTTCTTCGCATTGTGACGTCATCGCGTGATTGCACGAACAATAACAACAACATCTTATTGACGTCATCACTTGTTCAATCCAAATGTCACTTGTCACGCACTCAAACCAACTAACGGTGAAGTCATACAACGATAAACAAAAACCTTACAACGGGAATAAATCAAATCAAACCAAATAACATAAATCTAGACATAAATATAAATACAAACCAAATAAAAACCAAACAAAAACATGTAATAAATCCAACATAAACACATACAAATAAAACCTTACAACATAAAAACACACCACAAGATTCCCATTCACTCATACAATTCACCGTACACAACACACACTTACAAATCAAGGCCACACACACAATATACAGTCTACTACCCATACCAACCACAGTCACTCACACCCTACAGTTGTTCATATCAATTTCGTATCGCTCACAAATTTATGATCAGCTGTATTCACTCAAAAACATTGACCCACTTTTAAGCTTTCAAACGCCACTCACTATGCTTCAATATCATTCTTAGTTTGCGAAATATTCGCATGTGTTGAGGATGGCAAATGGAAAATATGTTAAAAATGTTTGACCGTCTCCATTTTCCACAGAATGATTCGGTGGTGCAAAACGTATGCAGCATTTCGAATCTTTGCAAGCTTGTGCATCAAGCTATGCTTCTAGTTTTCAAATGTCAGCGTGGTTTTTCCGTTTATGAAAACATGTAACGAACCGTGCTGTCAATTTTGTCCAGTGCAAAATTGACATTGTTATACATTTTTGAAAAAAAAGTCCCGAAATTCAAAAATATTCACAAAAATTATTCTAGAATCTATTAGTTCACATTATTCTGCAATAAATAGGATAAATATTTGAATGAAAAAAACGAATTACGTTCATGAAATAATCGTCGGTACATTTTTTTGACAAAGGTGCTCTCAATTTTGTCCATGACTGTATGTAAATCGAAGCGCTATAGGTCACGTTAGGTTTACATGTGGAGTTGTATTTTATGACACTTATATTATCAATATGCCACAAGCAGGCACTGAGTGCGATTCGACCAACTATTTGATTCTAATCGACTGATGCCATTTGTCTGTTTGTTATGAAAACCAGTTGATAAGTTGCAACTACTGCTGACTTTTTCCTTTCTTCTACAGTTTTTTCATAAGATTTGAGGGCGAAATATGATTAAAAACGAGGAAAACTAAAAGGTTAGTCTGTCATGCCAAATGTTAATGTACGACCTTATTGCGATCATTCAATTTTTGCCCTAGCAAACTTTGCAGCAAATAGAATCAATGCTTTGACTTTCTTTACATCACGGTTGCAAACTTTCATAATTTTTTCAGTGCCATTAATAACAACATGATATTCAATAGCGCAACCCCTGCACCGCACTAACAAAACAAAGTAAAACACGAATTTGCGATGAGCGCATTCAGTGAAGTTCATTTCAATTCTTTATGTCGTTAGACGCACTCATGAACGCGACAAATTGAACGCATCAACAATGTTCCGTAATGAAAAAAACATTTTTTACTTATAAAATTGATGTTTATTACGTGCTACGCTCTCACAAAAATCAATTTTGCACATTCGTGACATTTTTATTTTTTTTATCTACTTTATTAACAAATATAAAAAAGATTCAATAGTACATTGAACGATCTGAGTCACAACTTTTGACACTTGTCTCGTAGCGCTAGAAGTGAGTTGTCAGACGCTTAGATCCTTCGTTCAATAGGAATTATAGGAAAAATCGAAGACATAGTGCAATACAAAGAAGCAATTTTCATTATAAATGTATAAATAAAATTTGGAAATAAAACGATCGTTATAACGACTTGATAATCGCTATTTCAAATTGCAATGATAACAAACGCCAATTAGAAAATCGATTCTTTTTCATGTCCATTTGTAACACAATTGATAACTGTTGACCAGCAGTTAAAAAATCGTTTCTAATCAAAATTCGATTGGATCATTGCACCGCATTCATTGCTCACTTGAATGTACTAAACGAATAAATCAGTTTCTTCACAAAGTTTAAATATAGCTTTTAACGCTTTTATAGCGTCGCCTATGTTAACATAATTATTTACGTTTAATAAGCGCATTGTATTCAAATAAACGGAGTGATGCAATAAAGTTACTATAGTTACAAGACTGTGCTCAATATGGGACAAGATTTACACCAAGAATAAGAATAAGAATGTGAACACCATATTGTGACAATGGAATTTGGTTTTAGTATGAACATATATCAAACTTGAGAATCCTTGCGATCAGATGAATATTTGTCTAAAATCTTTGCTGGATTCTTCCTTCATGGCAAGAAGGAAGTATGACTCGACTGACTTTTTATGGCCTTGTCTTCTTACGATTGACATCAATGCTTTCGCCTGAGCATATGTTGTTCCGTTTATTTCTACAATGAGTCTTGGGCCATTTGTAAGCCAAACACAGACTCAACTATCCGTTCCGTTTTCATAGTTTTTGAAAATTCTCGTATTTCAAAGACGTCACTCATAAAAAGTTTGTGGTGCTATTCAACCCTCAAAATAATTGAAGAAAGTGATGAAAATAAAAATAAAATACAGTGGAAATATCAAGGGAAATGAAGGTGCAAAAAGAACAACAACAAATATGGCAGGGAGAGAGAAAAAGACGAAAAGAAGAGGAATAAAATAAATGCGAGATAGCGTCTAGTTAGAATACAAAATGATACGAAGCAATGAAAACTTGCCAGCTTCAGCTAAATGATTGTGGGTGAAGCAGCAGCAAAATATGTGGGCGGCAATTTTAGTTCTATGGACTTCATTTGATTGCTAATGCTATATATCTGTTGCGTATATTCTGGTTATGGGGACATAACATAGAGTGTGTTTTCTGTGACATCCAGTTCAATAAAACTGTGTGTACTTTGTGTATGCTCCTTTTCTTCCTCTCCCTCCCCTTCTCCCTCTCTCTCTCTCTCTCGAACAGCTTTTTCCGATTTCGTATTGAGCGACAAATTCTGAATGAAAGCCATTGTCGGTATGGCAAGCTAGCTGCTGCTGTTGCTATCTATACTATGCGCTGGGTTCACTGTGAAGAGGATATATATGAGTTACATGTCTAAAACGTTTGAGCTCAGCTAAAAACGTATGGAAAACTCAAAACATAGAAGGGACGCTAGCAAATGCGAGAACGTTCGATATGAGAGATACGATTTGGTTTAGCAATGTTATATTCCAATATTTGCTGCGACAGAGTGACAGAGAGCTGCTGGTTTTTAAATCCATTCACTTATTATTCATACTAATACCACTTCTTCTTGAACGATGATCGCATTCATCACCGCATGCCGATATAATTACTTTAGAATTATTGTGCAACTATTTAGAATATTTTATTTTGAAAATATGCTGCAACATCGGACATGGTTAACGCTATCAGTGAATGTCGCTAAAATTTATTCGACATGTTTTGTAAATGTTGATATGCAATCGACAGAAGATTACATGTGGGTGCTCAATCTCATTACAAACCTAATACCAAACAAAACAAAACAAAACGAAACGACGCAATGCAAACTTGCCAGCTTCAAGTAAATGTCACAATTTTTTGTTTGAGAGATCCTCCCCAATAAACAACATCTTGTCAGCCACCAATTTGGATTTTTTTTTATCCACATGTACTCTTCAAGATCTTTCCAACGACATATAGCATCGAAATATTTGGCCGTTTCATTTTACCATTCTTCAATGCCGGCCGATTTTGATATTTTTTACCAAAAATAACATCTACTTTTCAAGACCTTTCCAGCGATATACATATATAACTTTTTAATCCGATGGCCCGTTAAAAAAAACTCCAGTGGGGGCCGCCAATGGCCAAAGTGGCCATGGGCAGCCAAATTTTGGCCATGGGTCGGCCAATATATATATAATACAATATATGTATATAAACTTTTTTACTAAGTAAGTAATTAGTCAAACTTCTTTCACTGTTTTTGGATTGGAGAGTTTAGTGGGTCTCAATATCTTTTCAAAGAGCTAACAATCATGAGTGTATGTATGTCCAATAATGCGCTCATATTGGCCTTTGGTGTGGAATCATGGTAGCTCAACCCAAATCGTGCCGAAGGCTGTAAACCCAGCAAAAAAGCCCCGTAGGGAAAAGTACCTATACACTTGTTTAATCCTCATTATTCAAAAAATCTGTGGTAGAAAGATTTGCACGTCGCTATGAATACCCCTGTATATTGGGTTCGGTTGTACTGTGTAAATACTCCGAGAAAAGAGATTTATGGTTATGTTTTACTTTTTGTTTTGTCACTTTTTTCACAACAAGAACTTGAAAACTTTGTGGTGATTTTCGGTACTCAATAACTATAAATTCCTTTTTCAGAGTATAGTACGATTATTCAAACAGAAGTTAAATATCCAACTGACCATTATCTATTGTGAGCTTTGAAAAATTATTCTTAATGTAACATAATTGTAAGACTTAATTTGAGCAAATCGTGAACCTGATGTAGATTTTATATCAGTTGCAAGGATTTTAAAAAAAGAACATCACAGCACAATTACAGCACAAAATAACGAAAAAGGGATGGCATGAACGAATTCGCGTAGGATGAAGAATGAACATTAAAACTAAATCGTGCTTGTGAAGCAGAACACACATCTGTCTTTAACGTTTCTCTCACTCGTTCTGTCTGTTCGCACGCGCATTATACAACCGAAACGTAAAACATGTTGTGCTGTTTCACAAAGCACACGTAGTCAAATTCGTATGAGTGCTCGTCAGTATTCAGCGATACCAACCGATCTGTGTCACAATTTAATTTCTCACTCCCACATTGAATTTAAAGAAATCCAGTCTGTTTTTCTTATATTTTTCAAAGTTGTCCACTGTATTTGATTGTATGCTATGCTTGTGTGTATGTGGATGTAGACGTGAAGTCAGTTTTCACTTTCTGTGTGTAAACGTGCCGCGCCGTGTTGTATGAAAACTCAATCTGTCGTCCATTATTCTCGTATGTATGTTTATATAAAACCTATAGTTTGGATATTAGATGGTATTTTGTGTATGCGTGGGAGTTATCGTAACAAACTGTTATTTTGTCTACAGGACCTTCTCTCTGCAATTCCATGTATATACATACACACACAAGACAAAATTGTATTTCTGTTGAGCCTCATCTTTCTGTCTCTCGCTCCATGCTATGTATAATACGGAAGAATACATTCTTCCTTCTCAATATTAAGTGTTTTGTATTTGGACTCTTTGTGATCGCGAACCGAACGCGCATATTTTGGGCAGTAAATAAAATACTTGTTTGGAAATTAAAACCTAGTCACTTATCTTATTCTTACAAAACGAAATAATTATTTTATTGCATTTTTTGGTGGAGTTGATCTGAAAAATACAAAAATGTCCCAAGGAATGTTTTCATTTTATACAGTGCGTGAAATCATTATGACGGCACTATCATTTTTTCAAATAGTCCTGAAATAAACCGGGATATTTTTGCAGTTTTTTCTATAATGATTATTATACATATATGATAACGAATTGTCGTTATCTCTTTTCAGTAGAAAGAAAGTAAGAAAGAACTTGCGGTTCACGGGGTCTTTGCGAATGTGATGTGTACACCCAATTTCCGCGCGCGAAACTAATAAGAGAAAATCTGCTATAAAACGTGCTTTAATAATTCGTGACCAAGAATTGAGGCTGTGAGAATGAAAATGGCAATACAGGAATGAACATTCTGAAGCGCATCAAGAAAAAAAAATTCGCAAAAGTGAATCATGATTTCTGAATACGCAAAAGTGAACCATGAACCTCCTACGCTGCCCATGTAAATTCATGTTTCACTTTTGCATATTCAGAACTCATGATTCATTTTTGCGAATTTTTTTTCTTGATGCGTTTCAGAATGTTTGTTCCTGTATTGCTATTTTCATTCTCACAGCCTCAATTATTTGTATTGCTCGAAAATAATTGTAGAATCATCTATACACAGAGAGAAATTAGGTTGATGCGATTTCAGTTGACGTTTGGAATATGTCAAAAAGCAGCTTTTTTTCTATGTTAAGATTTGTCCAACTTTTTTGTAATTTTGAATGGCTGCAAACTTCACAACCGTACCACCCTAATTTCTCTCTGTGTAACTATTTTCTGGTCACTACAATAACAATATATATTATTACCAATTTTCATGACACATCACGATATTGAATAAATGGACAGAAATATTCGAAAACAAACAATTGATTTGAATTCTACATTTTATCTACTATAGCATGTTTGGTTGGCTTTGCCATAAGTTCACATGCCCACAATATGCAAAAAACGCAAAAAATCGCAAGTGTACAACAAAGTTCGTGTTTTTCGCTGAACTGATTAGAGATAGCGACTTGGCATCTTCAGCAAATTTATAGTGCTCGAGGCCTCTCGCAACTTTGCTTCAGACAGTTTCCACTCCTCTCCTATGAGTTTCGCAGAAAACGCTAAGGATGATAAAAAAAACGGTATCCGAATGGAATGCAGAAAAAAAATGCAGAAACCCAAAAACGCAGAAAAAAATTTTGCAGAAAAAAAAATTGCAGAAACCCAAAAACGCAGAAAGAAAAAATGCAGAAAAAAATTTTGCAGAAAGAAAAAATGCAGAAAAACAAAATGCAGAAATCCAAAAACGCAGAAAGAAAAAATGCAGAAAAAAAATTTGCAGTAAACTAAAAACGCAGAAAAATTGGAAAAATACGATTTTTTCGAAAGTTTGTTGACCACAATAGATTTCGTC
>NW_022597138.1:846-8176 GCF_009176505.1 Sitodiplosis mosellana | reverse complement strand
CCACAGGACCAAACGAGCGCGCGCGAGTGAAGGTCCTGTGGAACTCCCCACCTTTGTTGATCGTACCATTTTTTTAAAAAGAAAATGAAATAAATTTTTAGTGCCAATAGAGGTGGATAGGATAGCACAGAGGACCGAATGAGCGGCACTAAAAATTTATTTCATTTTCTTTAAAATAATATTGCAAAAGAGTGAAATGAACGAGCGAGAGTTAAGGTGTACTCTTACTAGATATATTTGTAAATACAATTCGAATTACCCGATAAACTTAAGCCGCATCAAAGATACACTTATGGCCGCGGCGGCTCAAAGTGATTATGGGGAAATGTACTTACAGCCGCACTCAAAACGTACTTTCGGACGCAGCGGCCGTAAGTACATTTTGTGAAGACACTTTTGGCCGCTATCAGAAATCACTTACAGCCGCAAACAAAAATGTACTGGCGGCCGTAAGTGTCGCGGCCCAAATTCAGAGAGCCGTGGCTTTGGTTTCGGATAACATTCATGACATAATGGCCGATGGAATTTAACCATTTCTGCCGTCACACCAAAACAACACCAAAAGTATTTGCTTTTGCAACGAGTACATTTGAAAGAGTTTTCTTTCAAATGGTACCTTTGAGAACTACACATATTGTAATCCATAATTGTCGAACGAACGAACGAACGTTCGAAGCCATCACTACTTCGATGAAATAATTGATGATTTTATTTACGCTAAAAATAGGGCCAAAGCCATTTCCACGGCGTCGTCGTCACCCGCATCATCTGTTTTGTAGACAGCAAATTTGTAACTCAAACCGTTCATTTAAAATAAAGTGAATATAAAATTTTATGTAAAGTTTTTCACTCTACATAAAAGCCACGAAGATTGAAATAAAGAACATTTAAACTGATACAACCAAATTTTTTTGGTGTCAAATCCTGTCTCGCTCACACCAACCGTCACACTGACTCGTTCGTGTACGAATTGCTGTTAGCGTAAAAGAGATGTTATTCGCAGTAAACTCAGTTGAGATGTTCTTTGAGAATTTTTGTATTTTTTGTGTGTTTTTTTTCGATTTTCTTTGATAAGATTTTCTCTTAATGTTTCAAGGGCCTTTTCAGCAGCTCGGGGCCCCTGAAATCGCGGGGCCCTGAAGCGGCTGCTTCATTCGCTTCCAGGCTAAGACGGCACTGGGCCAAACCAAAGGATGCAAAACGAAAGTGATGAAGAAGAAGCTGAAGAAACTCGATTCCAAATCCGAAAATCACTAAACTGGAGAAACACCAAGTCAATGAAATTCATTTCAAATCGACAGAAAGGATATAATCAAGGAGAATTTAAGTGGAGTTTCGTGAAGCAAGAAAATTAATCAGTTTAAAAAAAAAAATTGATTAATCATTTAATATATATAATTTTTCTGAAGATACGAAAACTTAGCTTTGCCACCAAATGTTAAATTAAATCGTAGTAGCTTCTAAATTATATGATTAAATCAAATATGTCAGTTCAATAAAGTTGATCAAACTAAAAAGGTTGACTTATTATTCTTTACACACAACCGGTGGAATGAGCCAAATTCTATACGATGACATAATTATCAATGGCATCAAAATGTCTTTGGTGCCGGCTGAAACCGCTGGGAACGATGTGAATCAAGGTGAGTTTTTCTGAAAAGATTCATTCAGCATTTGATTTAAATCATATTGTTGGACTTTTTATTTACTTGCAGAAATGCATGCAAATTCCGATGAAGAATTGACGATGGAGGAAGAATGGATCGAATATGATCCAGAAAGCGGGGAAATCTGTAATTTTTTTATGACGATTCATTCGCTAGACATGAAGAATTGATTTTGATCGAATTTTGATTCTTTACAGAAGTTGGTGTTGATGCGAATGCAGCTGAACATGTTCCCAAAGAATAGCACTGAATGCGTCAAAGCCACACAATTTCGATCTAAGATTGAATTGACCCTTGTTTCAATATTTATCATTGCATTATATACACATTTTGTTGAATAATAAAGTGAAATAATTATAAAAACTACTTATTTGTCAGAATAAAATTATTTGTCAGACAGATTTTTATAGCCGTATATTCGGATTTGTTTTTGGAACATGTGCATGAATACTTGACGTTTCAGATTGAGTTGAGGTTGAGGTTGAGGCAGACAAAAGATTGAGAAATGATACAATATTCTTTATTCCGTATTTTTTTCACTCTTCTTATGAATTCGTTGTTTATTTCAAATGTTTATAGTATGTAAAATAGGAATATACACAAATTCTTGATTTGAGCTCAAACACATCATTTTTGACATAACTTGATTTAAATAATAAAAGGACATTTCATCATCTAATTGACCATCAGACAAATACATATGCAAATTTTTTGATGATAAAGGTTTTGAGAAGAAGGAGCCTTTGTTCAGAAGTCGGTTCCCATAGATTCGAAAACAATTTTCAGTTTTGATTGTATGTCTCATTTTGACTACATCGAAATCTTTTGTCAAGAACCAACTGTTTGAGGCATTTCGACTAGACAGTGTCATATTGCGTTTAATGTGGATTGTTTTATAAACGGTTAAACCTTCATACTTGCTTTCGTACTGAGCGAACGACATGAAATCATCTTTATGCATTGAATAAGGTGGCTGAACATTTGAAGCTACAATTAATCGACGTGAAATTGGTTCCAATGGCAAATTACATTTTTTCAAACCTAAGCCGAGTAACCGAAGTGTATTTTCATATTTATAAGTACTTATATCAATGAGGCTGCCGACATTTAATTGTTGCAAATCTTCTGCTATGTGTACAAGATTATGCACATTGCTGCCTATCGTGTGTTTGCCATACATTTCACCATAATTCAAAACGTAGGCTTGAAATAAATTGTGCGCCACTGAAATATATTTTCTGTATTCATTTGAATAACAAATTCGTGCAGCACAACTCAAAGTCAGAAAGAGAATGTATTCATTTTCCGACAATATATCCTTGAGCTCCACCATGCCAACATATAAAAGTAGTGTGCGGAACTCCGTTCCTTTAAAAAAAATTATATAATCTAAAGATCTTAGAGCGCGATTAATATCGGATGGAATTTGCTTGTTCAACATTTTTAGTGATTGTGATATTTTTTTGTTGTTGCCTGAGACCATTTATACGTATTGTCACTTTTCTCGAAACCAACCACCCAACGAAGAAAACACTTTTTTGTTAAGCCCAACTCTAACAAGTGTAGAGGATCGGAGCTCGGAAATGCGTTTATCATGTCTATTGGGAGGTCTTCCAATAACGATCTCATCACTTTTTTGCTATGGTGATCAGGCTGCTCTCTTTCTCTGAACGTTTTATCATTTCGCCTGATGCCATGTATGTCTGGAAAACACATTCTTCCCTGAATTGACTGACCTCTCACATCGCATTTCTGGCACCCAAAAGTATGATTAAAGTATGCAGTTGCTAAAATTGTTGATTGAAAATCAAACAATAGAAAAAAAGTTAGTGTCAGAAGTTTCAACGAATTTAATTCCATTAATGGTTGCAACAACATGATGAGAAACGAGACAAAAATGTCGTATTCGAACCTTTAATATACGAGCGAGCAGGTGTGTCACAAATACATCGTCCGAAAAAAACTCTAACCAAATTCCCATTGATCGTCAAACCGTTTAATATTAGCTCCTTGAGCTCCAAAACGAACGGACTTAAATATTCATTAATGGTGGCTTGTTCTCTCCACACCATATTCCAATGACAAACGGAGCTTCTCGCGCGAATTCTATGATCATAAAAGTGGTTTCAAAAACACTCAGAATTAGTATATTATTCAATGAAATTGACAAAACGGCCCATGTCTAAACGGCTTACCACTAATTGAGCCCAGTATTGGCCAAAATTGAAGTTTCGATGAGTTAAAAATAGGTAATCCATCAAAATTCAAATCTAAATGGATTGATAAGTGCCGATCGCATTTCGAAAGCACCTTGTGTAGACATTTCCCAATTCCGTGATACCACAATTTTCCATGACTGAGCATTTTAATATCAACCGTTTTCGGTGTATACATGAAAGTTCGGCTGTCTTTTGGTAACGATGAAAAACCCGCGCTTATCAAAATAGAAAGCAGATCGTTTATTGCTCTCTGAGAAGTTCTGTGCGTTATGGCCCAAAGTTTTAAATCTTCCTTAAATTTATCTCTTTCATTTGCGTCACTATTAATATCAGAGATTGTTGTTGAACTTATTCTTTCACTGTTTCCATGTAATTCTCTCATACGTTCTTGCACTTCTATTTCATATGCTTTCAAAAACTTTTGTCTTGCCCTAAATCTACGAACGCGATTACGTGAACGTTCTGCTTTTTTTGTAAAACGTATTATTTTAGCCATTCTTCAAATTAACAATGAGATTATTTGATTTCCGTGTTGATTGTCTATTCATCACCAAATAATTTGTCTCAGTCAATGAGAGAAAGACACTCAACCGAAATGTTGACGGTCAACCTCAAAATCATCCTCAGCCTCAACCTCAACATTGCATGAGTTGAGGTGTCAACATCATTAGAATTTAATATTAATTGAGAGACTTCATTTGGATTTAGAAATAGAGAGACGCGATTGTACGGAACAATTTATTTCTTCTGATACTTTTGAGAATATAATTGTTAATCGCTATAAACAGAATCAAAATATATTTGAGTTTAGTGGAAACGTTTTATTTTGTTGCTGAAATTTTACAATGGAACAGCCTAAAATGAAGCCGTGTTCAGTGATTTTGGATGAAATCACTTTCAAAAAAATTTGGATGCGTTTCTCTGCATCAATATGGAGATACACAGTTATCATGCCATGTGAAACAAGAACAAAGCAATACGTTCTCAGTCAAGTTCAAGCCTAAGGTCAGCTTCGCTCAAGCTTCCATTATTCAAAAGGATTCTGAGAATGCTGGGAATACAGGGAATGCAGGCAATGAAAGCAATTCATTGGGTTCGTATGAAACATTTCAATGCTAGCTAACTCAGAACAAATGATTATTTTTGAACGATTACAACATGATAATGTGTTTCTATTTTTTCAATTTCGCCCATGTAGATTCACAGAAAGTTTTGGTTGATCAACCACATGTGGATAACAAAACACAGCAAAATGAATCGAACAACCCAAAAGCAAGTTCACGAGCTCTCGTCAAAAGCAAACCGAAGCCGAAACCAGCAGAAGAAGTTGCTGTCGGAGATGTTGTGCTTTGCAAATTGAAGGGCTTTTGTGAATGGCCGGCGAATGTCATTGGGATTGAAGGAAGTCGAATCAACGTTCAGTTTTTCGGCGATGGGACAACGTATAAGTCAACAATTAAAAATATCTATAAATTCGCGGAATCAGCCCATGCAATCCAAGCAAACTTGAGGGGCAGAAAAAACCCTTTATTTTTCAAGTCTGTCCTTGAAGCTGAACTAGCTTTAGGAATACCATTTGAACTCTTAATTACAAATCGAAGTATTTCGGATATTTGAGTCTGTTTACGGTTGAGAAATGTAATAAATGCTGATAATAAAGTGAATATAATTGCAATTCAATTTGTGTAACTATTGAATAAAACACACGATTTACACCTAGAAAATATCAAATTTTAACGTGAAATTGGGTGTAAATAAGGTTATATTTACCCCCAAATGGTGCTATGAATTTAGGGATAAATATATGTGTAGTATACATACATAATGTTTATTGGGCGTACTGTCGTGTGTGACTCGTGTGCAAAGAGCACAAAATCACACACACACACATCCCATACGGTCATTTTTTTTAATGTTTCACGAAATAATACCATTTCATTTTTTCCATGAAAATGTCTAAAGTTTATCAAATAAAAATTTCTTCACTCTTCCGCTTCGCTCAATGTATGCTTCGCTCATATGTACAACAAATAAATAGTCTTACCTCCGTAAGACGAACTTTTTCGAACCGTTTTCATAGCGTTCAGCTTTTATTCAGATTATGCCTAGGTAATTTATAAGAATTTTCAGAAAAAAACAACAGTACGTTCATGTATTTTATGGAAAATTGTATTATGATTCCGAGAATCTTGATGTTGGGTATTCAAATGAAATGAAACGTCTGATTGTCTTTATTGTCGTCTGAAAACTTTATTCTACACTCTTTCAAAAATGCAAAATAATCAAGTATTGAAAAAACTGAACTTCAATCGAAAAAAGGTTTGAAGGTTTTTAATCGAAGAACTGCAAGTCAGTCAAATATTTGGAGAATGAACTTTGATTTTAATTAAATCAAAAAATGTGGACGGAAATAATAAGCTATCTCGACAAAATGTTTAATAAGCAAGTTGAATGAACTGTTTTTTTTTGTTTCTTTTTTGATGAAATTAGACAAAAGTTACCAAATCGAAATCAATTGGTCATTATTGCGATGCAATACTTGAAAACAAGTATCCAAACACTTAAACAAAAACAAAAATGTGTGTATTATTTATTGTGGAAACAGCTGTTGTTTGTTTCGTATATTCTTTTGATGTGGTTTCGTAGTTCGCTAGTCTTTTTTAAATTGTCTGTTTCGTGCTGATTGATTTTTAGATGGTATGTTGCAGGGTTGTGTCCCAAAATGATGGTTGTGGCGTATGCAATCGAGAAAATGCCACAGGAACATCCATCTGGTTGCAACGTTGCCGGTTCGATGAATTGATACTGTGCTCCGGGGTACAGGCGAGTGAGGATGTTTCGTTGATATACGTCCAATCTTTTGCCATGATTGCCCTCCCCGTGTAGACTGTATAGTGAACTGTGGTGTAATGGCCAAGAAAGCTGGCCCGGTCACTGATATGTTATTTGCAGATCGCCTCGTTCGGCTAGAAGTCGTTTGTATCGCTCTTGTTTTTGTCCATAGCAGACTGGATGCATATTGAATGGTATGGTTCTGTTTGCGTTCACCAAATTTATAATGAACATATCGATTGTCAAATCATTTAAGAATTCTGTTCCAACAATTTGATTTGTGATTGATTCTAGATCTGTATTCTTTGTAGTTTCACACAAGTCTCCGATTTCGTAGTAAAATCCATCCTCTTCCAACTCGGGAAAATCCACATTGTTGAGAATAAATGAGACTTCAGAGGCGCTATCACATTCACAATTTTTAATCACATTTGCTATCAGAATCACTATTCAATACCGATTGGATACAAAAAAAAGGTGGGTTAGCGGGTTCTAGGTTGTTCCTGGGCCCCTATTATTTTGATGAAATAAATCGGGTGGGCATGATAAAATCCACCTGGGAGCCTATTTTGTGTACCTCCCGAACAAAAGTTCGATTTTTCAAGGAATTTT
>NW_022597138.1:0-836 GCF_009176505.1 Sitodiplosis mosellana | reverse complement strand
GCGGGTGCTAGGTTGTTCCTGGCCCCTATTATTTTGATCAAATAAATCGGGTGGGCATGATAAAACCCACTTGGATAACCTATTTTGGGTACCTCCCGAACAAAAGTTCGATTCTTTGAAGGTTTTTCATAGGCTAGGTATCCTAGGGTACATCTGGGGTGGCTGGAAATTTAATGGTTTCTAAGTCTAACGAAGCACAAACGTTTGGTACTTGCAGAATTTCTTTTCCTTTTCTGGTATTTGAGCAATCGTGCTAACAAATTTTTGCGTACAGCGTACAGGGTACGACACACCCACATTACCATAGCAAAATAACCACTGTATCGTGCTTTTTGGTGTCGAAAATGGATAGAAAAATGGTTTTTTGGGGTACCTAGGTTTTGGATTGATTACAATACTCACGACATGGGCGTGCGAAAAAGTAATGTATCGTTTTTATGTTGAATTGGATGCGAATTTGGTTGGATTTTTTGGTTTGGAGTGCTGAAAATTTATGATGTGTGTATTGTATAGTATAAGGTGACCAACTCTAAAAAATGAAAAATCAGTATTTCATCGGCCAAAAATGCTGTGAAAAAATCAGTACAAATCAGTACAAATCAGTACATTAAAGAAAAAATCAGTACAAAAAATCAGTACATAAAAATTTCCCCAAAATGAAATAAATTCATTGAATAATTTCGTTTTTCAACTATATAATATTTGTTTGGGATTAAAATTCGGTGGAAGTGTATTCCATATAATTTTTCACAAACATCCACTTGAATGTTTTAATTGCTTTAAACTTAAAAGTTTTATGTCCATACTTTGTTAATATTACTAAAAATACGTTCAAC
>NW_022597137.1:600-7077 GCF_009176505.1 Sitodiplosis mosellana | reverse complement strand
TCAAACATGTGTTTTAAGATTGCTGAGCATCTCAGCATTTCGTAAGGCACGGATATATCCGAGCATATCGACGACGCATACAGTGGCGTGCGTTGCTACGCGCAGCCGCAACGACTCGACCGGAATGTGTATGTTGTTGCTGCGTGCAGCCACATCAACTGAACACACTTCGGTCGAGTCGTTGCGGCTGCACGTAGCAACACACGCCACTGTATTATACAGTATGCGTCGTCGATATGCTCGGATATATCCGTGCCTTACGAAATGCTGAGATGCTCAGCAATCTTAAAACACATGTTTGGTTTTACTTCACCGGGATGAACAAACAAACGAAAATCAAACGATGTTGTTCTTTCGATGCACAACATGCTTTTTAGATTCTGTGAAGTGAGTAGAACTTTTTCGATGAATTCATCCAATATTTTCAATCGAAATGAATGCACCCAGAGGGAAAAATTGCAAAAAAATAAACCGCGCAAGTTTACACTATAAACTGAGTTTAGAATTTTTACAGCGGAAAATCAAACCGAACGGGATAAAAAGCAAAGAAAATCAAACAGTCTCTAAATATCCGCGTGATGTTTGCTGTAAATCTGTGTTCTTTGTACCGAAAAAAACACACACACCACTTTATGGAATATCGTCATGCATTGCAATAGCATTTTCGTCGCATTATTTCTTCGCTTGTCATTTTATGTAACACACTGAGCTCTCAACATCTCACAACTCTCTCTCTATCTCCCTCTTTCTAACTACATAATTGCTCAGTTAATAAAACGTATATTCTTCTGTTTCTGCTGCTTTCAAATTAGTATTCAACGCATGCGTTTGCAAGTGTGAAGGAGATGAGAAACGAATACCGTGAACGACAGCACATTGACTTGTCAGATTTCCAAATCGGCGCGAAAAGAGCCTTTGAATTTTTTTTATGTGTGTGCCTTTGCTCGCCTCATTTCATCATTCAGTCGTTTCTTCTCACTCTCGCCCTCTCTCTCTCGTCCATTTTTTATTGAAGCATTTTATTTATTTCATTTTGTTTTCAAGTCAAAGCGCTGGTGATGGCATCATAGGTCGGTTTGGTATTTCCTTTCCATATCCATTTCACACTCTCCACACACTGTTCTCTGCCTGATTTCAATGCATCAATCGTGCAAAAGCAATGCACTTGTGATTTTATTCTCTTCATTTCCTCGCGCCGTCGTTGAATTACGAAATCATT
Organism: Sitodiplosis mosellana; assembly: GCF_009176505.1. Taxonomy (NCBI): domain Eukaryota; kingdom Metazoa; phylum Arthropoda; class Insecta; order Diptera; family Cecidomyiidae; genus Sitodiplosis; species Sitodiplosis mosellana. The sequence continues at coordinate 5,858 of NW_022597137.1, read as the reverse complement.
TTTGAAATCGTGGATATCAGACTTCAATTCAATTATATATTTTTTTTTTCTTTTGCTTTCCACGTGTTTTTGTTTGCATCGAATTTCAAAGTTAGAATCGTTAGTATTCACAACATGTCGAGAACATTACTAATACTGATTAAAAACCGTGTAATGAATTTAACGCCCGAATACGGCTGAATAAATGCAAATTTATGATCAGTAATCAATTTTATGTGGAAGTGTCTTCGCGCTTTTGGAAAGGATTTGTGCCTTCGCGATCAGGCAAAACAACGAAATCATCGGCTGATTTTCGTACAAATAAACTAAGAGAAGAAAAAAAAAGAAACGCAGCGAATGTTCGTTGGCCAATCGAAATAGTTTTTGTTCGTGGTTTAAATACATTCTATCCATTTATCGCTCGGCGAATTGTAATAAATACAAATTGAATGTGAAATTGTTTCACAATTTTTAACGATATCCATAAATTTCCATCGTGCAAAAGTGCAAAATCGACAGAAAAAAAAACTTTTCCATTTGGCTTATTCCTAAATTTCTATTTGTCATGCAATGCGTGTTGAGAAAGAGCTCTCTGCTAGAGCTCTCTCTCTCTCTCTCTTTCTCCTTCTCTCTCGCTCTCTCTCTCTCTCTCTCTCTCTCTCTGAGCGAATTGCAGCCAATTCATTGCGAACGCAACAAAATTCGATGGAATTTATTCATCATCGTTCTCGAACGGGGAGTTTTTTTATTTGGCGCATTTCACTTCATATTCAAAACTTGATTAGAGCTACACACACAAAATTCATATTCCTTTATACGTTCCTCGCGCGCTCTCTCACTCTGCTTTTTTTGTCGGTTGGTTCACGGTCATTTTTCATGTGAACATGCTCAAACACAATGCAATGCATTTCGCAAGAACATACTGCAGGAAATATATCGTTTGTGTGTTTCGCATTCGATTCCATTTCATATATTGAGCGTAAATTGCGCATTTAAAGCGGAGCCTCTACCATTTGGATTCTGATGAAGAACACACCATTTGGTGTGTGTATGTGCTATTCATAAAGCAGCGACGACGACGACGACGACGGTCAGAAAGCGCATGTATTCGATTCGATTAGGCCGACGACGACGACGTAAGCAAAGTGCACGCACGAATATGCATCCACTGGTCGTTCATTTAAAACTGCACAGTACCTATCTGTTGTAGCTGTTGCTTGGCCATCGTTTCATTTACACAACGCTCATCGTCCGTAGCTGCTCTTTGTTCTTTCTTTGATATTGTTTTCGAGCAGGCTAATGCACGACACAATGGGAAGGTTGGCTGTTGGTTCGGCGGCCGCAACTATTACGTCGATAGAGAGGATAATGCAAATTTTTGTTTTGTTTTGTTTCGATCCGTTTCGCCGTTTTGCTCTGAAATTGCTGTCTTTTGTTCGGCGAGCTTTAGGATTATTTTTTGGCGATTGAACACATTTTTCTCGTTCATGGAGGCATTCCAGTGAACACTCTCTTTAGAAGAGTTCTTTTCACGCGATCGCATTCCGATTGTCTGCCTCTCAATCGTTTGCACTGTGCAAGAACGCAGGCACTCTAACAGCGGTCATTTTTGTTGTTGTTGTATGTCGCTGCTGTTGCTGTTGCTCGCTGCTGCTATGAATCTGTTAGCCATCCGACGGAAAACCAAACTATTGCACTTGGCTTGAGTGTGTGTGTGTGTGTGTGTGTGCATTTTGCGTTGAAACGTCTCATTAAAACCGGTTTGATGTGTATTTATCGTTAAATCTTTTTCGTTCATTCGCTTCTCTTTCTCTCTGCACATTTTGTTCATTGCATTTTGTAAAGTTGCCGGCTCTCTCGCGCTTTCACGCGATGTGTGCATTGTCGCAAAACTAAAACAAAAATTACACTTTCAGTTTGATTCTCTTTTCGTCGAAATTGGATTTTGTTTATTTTGAAATTCAGACCGTACTACACACACATACACACACTCTCTCTCTCCTTTTCTCTCACTCTCAATCACATTCATAAACTGTTTCAAACGTCCAATGGAAAATTGAGAAAAAGGGAGGGTTGATAAGCGTTCGCTGTGGCGTCATTTAAATGGTTATTGTCTATTGTCATAGTCTACACTGACGACCGCGATGCAGCGCACATGATGGGTCAATTGTGTATGCGACAAAGCCATTGCACACGCTGATGTTAAAAAAAACAACGTTGATGTCAAAGTGACCATACTCCATGATGATGATGATAAATGTTAATGTTGTAACGAAAAAAAGGACAATCTGCGCACACCGAGAGACAGAGAGGCAAAAAAGCATAACGCAAATTGGCTATCAGGACCTTTAATTTGTTTAGCATTGTTTTCGTTTTGCATGTGGTTGTTGTTGTTGGGCGAAATTGAATTCACGTTGTGCGATTAAGAATGTTGTTGTTCAATGTTGAATGTTCAACGATGGCTCGATGTTTATGGTGATGTGAGCACCGATTCGATTTATGCCGCATAATAAAATCGGCACAATTAAATTTTGCGCATGCATCGGGCCAAGCTGTTCGGATTGGCTTAAACCATTTAATAAATATACAAGAAAATACTCGTCGAGTGATAAGTGTTTTAATACCTATTTTATGAAATGGTCGAAGGTGTGGTGGACGAATTTTTTTTTTTACCATATTCTCTTCTCTCTTTGTACATTTATTCCATTCAGTCGGTTAATGGCTAAAGTAATAGAACACCTTTAATTGCTGGCCATTTGTCACGCATCTTACACATCATGTAGATTATCTGCCGCTGGCCGCCACAGAATCGGCTATTTTTGCATTTTCCGCCATTCGACCGATGTTTAACCGTTGTCATCATTGCATTTAATTGTGATTCAATTAGATGTCATTATTTTCACCAAAATTTCAATCTTAAATAAATGGATTTTGATTTTTATATTTACAATCTTAGGCGGTTCTAAATCTAAACAAATTAAATCGTCGCCTTCGGATGGAAGATGAAAAATTGTTCGTCTCCATTTTCGTAAACGAAGTGTTTGCAATTCGAAATTTAAATTTATTTCCAAAGGCTACGTCACAACTAAGTTCAACTCGAAAGTTTAAATGCAAATTGGAACATTTTCTTCCAACATTCGAAATAGAAAAGTCATAGGATTCAAGTCTTGAAATCTAAAATTGGAAAATCCAAAATCGAAGCTAGTGTTTAGCCGATGCAAAACTGTGCTCAAGATTCAAAAATTAAAATGATAAACGAATGAAATGGTTGGAACATCGGCAAAACCAAACAGAAGAGAGAAAAACCCTGAACACCATCATACTTCACCAGCAGACACGTAATTTGTAATGGAAAATATGTGTTACATTACACACCGTATGTAATGATTAATTCACATCTCTGTTGGCAACTTGTAGTCACTGTGTGTGCAGGCCCAATCAAATCGACTGCAGTATGCATTTTTCGTAAATAAACACACACACTCACACACAGCGCAGTCGGTCGTCCAAAGTGAATTCAATGTCAATTTCATAGCCTATTTTATAACCGTGTGGTACATGCACATTGCACACTGCACAATATATGTTATTGCGTACATTGCGAACAGATTTTATATGTTTAATGTCCGTGTCTACCTTTCATATTCCATGTGCTTGTTCTATGTGTATATATCAAATTGCCTGCACTCAAACGGGACCCATTGCGGCTCTCGATGTGTATAAATTTCGGTAATATTTCACGAAAATTGTTGTATTTAATTACGATAGTTTATGATTACATGGCGATCATTTCAGATCGCAATGGTGGCCTATGTGGAATACGGCGAATGGAGCGAGAAAAAAAAATTGAGCGAGTAGACGAAGCGTATGCGAACAATGAACCAACAGAGTGTATGAACACCTACGGACTGGTTTATCATAAAATTGCGATAAATTTCATCTCTTTCATTAACCACAATAGAATGTGCGCTCGTTCGCAAAGGGATTTCATTAAATCAGTTGAATCATAAACACCGCGCGCGCGGCCTCGTTCATTTTGATCTGAAAGAGATTTACGTTTATAAATAGCACAATTGGCTGGCATATAGATATGATTGCACGTGGAAAAATGCCATCGAAAAATATGCTGTCATTGTGGCTGGTCGTGTCGTTTGTCTTCGCCAATTAGACTATAAAGTGTATGCATTTTCGCTCTATTCTCTTTGGGATTCTATTTTATATTAGAATAGAACAAACTATTCGATAGCCTTTGTCAATTGTTTGCCGTAAAGGTCTGACCCAAAATACCTTTTTCAATTTTTTTACCAACTAAAATATGGTGAGGTGTACATGAAATCCTTTTTTACACAAAGCCCCGAAACCTCAAACCTTTTCATGTGACTCAAAAATGATATGTCTTCAACAAAATGCAATGCTGCCAAAAGCCACTGATAAGTGTAGTCCGTAGCATAGACAACTCTAAAGTCGTTTACCACCGACAAGGCAATTTCAGTGTTGCTGAAACTCTACCATACGAGGCAATAGTGACATTTGAAAAATACATCTCATTGCTCCATGACACGACCGGCTCAATATTTCTGGCTTGTATGTATATAAATATTATGGGTTCGGCACTGGCACCGTTGTGCATATTTTTCGCCATTGATGATGTGTGAATGATACGATGTAACCCATACACATATTGTGTACACACCGGCACATACACAAAAAAGGTAAATTGCTTCGCGTCAATGTGGCATTTTATTACGTTCTTGTCGCACATATGCAAATAAATAGTTGCAAATAAATTATGGCAATCGTTTGAAGTCTCGACTCGGTTATATATGTTAACTGTGTTGGCTTTTTTCGGTGTGGTTTCTCTTCAAACAGATACAGTCTGTTCGCAACATACCAAAAATTCATCGAATGGGTTGTAGGCAGAGCTATCGCTGTTCTAAAAGATTTCGAGAGCGAGTGAGCGAGCGAGCGATCGAACGGGACAGATGATTAGGAAATGATGGTAAAAATGCATTGCAATCTATAAATGATATGAAAATGATGGGACGAAGATTTTGCGTGGTAGATAAATTTGCGACTGGCTTCGAATATATTCGGATGAAAATTCTCTGCCTAATCGTACCGGAATAGTTCTCTCCGTGCAAGCTTTAACGTTAATTTACTCGATGATATTTTTCATGGTTAATTGTGTGTCAAAGATAAATGTTGCACACGCTACTCGATGTTCTATACCAATCTCTCTCTCTCTCTCTCTCTCTCTCTCTCTCTCTCTCTCTCTCTCT
>NW_022597137.1:0-590 GCF_009176505.1 Sitodiplosis mosellana | reverse complement strand
TCTCTCTCTCTCTCTCTCTCTCTCTCTCTCTCTCTCTCTCTCTCTCTGCCCAACAGTCCAATCGGATTTTGATCGTTCGCCATTAAACTGGTCATTTCTGTTGTTGATTTGCAATGTTTGTTCGTTTTTTTTTCTTCTAGTGGTTGTGTGTGCGATGATTTCCATATCGTCACCGCTCTTCGCAAGCCGGTCGACCGAATCAAATCTGAACCGCCATTCAAATGGACGATTAAACTGATTCCGAATGAAAGCATCTCATTGCAAATGAATCATTTGTTCATTTTGCAGTCAATTTTCCGTGGAACCTTGTCAGATCAGTTTCAGTTCTTGCTGAAAATGTTTGTCTGACAAAGTTGGTGTTTTTGTTTTCGGTTGTTATTTCGCCAGGAGAACTGACAATCGATTTAACACACAATCAACAAACGGTATTCATTCTGAGATTGTCATTTCACGAACAATACTCTCTTTTTATGTCTCAGCAGCAGCGGCGCGTTCATTGCCATTATACTCGATCCATGTAAATGTTATGTTTCCGTTTGGTTGTTGGTTCTTTTCTCTTTACCTCTCTTTCTCTCTCTCTCTTTCTCTCG
>NW_022597136.1:1173-2698 GCF_009176505.1 Sitodiplosis mosellana | reverse complement strand
ACCCACATTATATTCAGCCAGAGCTTGGCGGTGTTTAATAAAATAAATAAAATAAAAAATATTAATAACCACATTTTATTAACATTTTAATAAAATCTACACCATATTTATAACCGAAAATTTACCATACTAATAATTATTAATATGTTAATAAAATGCACTGTATTTATTAACGTTAATAAATATGGTGTTTCAAAATTTTTATTAATTATTAAAATATGTTGTTTATTAACATATTAATAAAATACCGATTTTTGACAGCTGTAAATTTATGGGCAAGTAAGTGTTCGGTTGTTCACAGACTCCCATTATTTTTGCAAAAAAATGGCAGTTTGCCTTGATCGAAACCCTGAAAAATGCTTTTTTCGGGTACTTCCCGTACAAAAGTGTCATTTTTCAAGGTTTTTCAGGTCCTCAGTCGGAGGCTTATGGTACGAAATTGGTAAATCAGAATGGGCTCAAAATCAATCCGAAGCTTTGTCTCGACATGCCAAATCTTTTGGCTTTTACAGATCTCAATTATCTTGTCAACTTTTTGAGATAATCGGCGAACAAAAAGCTCGGACGTGAACGCGAACGCGAACGCGAACGACGCCATACGCACATCTCTATTTTGCACATATTTCATAGTAAACAACATGTTTCGATAGGATTTCATCCCATCTACATTGCCTAGTGTACAGATATGTGCTTTTTGAAGTTTGGCGTGACGTTATAGCGGTCCGAAAGAGGAGATGTCATGAAATTTTGGCTAGTAAAACCAATACTTTACCTAATACCTAACAAACAAAGTTTGCGGAAAAGAAATAAAATATTGACAAATTGTTATCTTACATCCCTACAAAATGTATAGAAATAATGATATTTATCTGTGATTTTTACTCAAACTTTAAAATAAGTAGCAACATTGACTGTGATATAGCCATCCTCTGAGTTGGTGATTAGCTTTGACCTGTTATTACTTTATAATGGAAACTACCGTTTGTGTCAATGTATTTGCGAAAATCAGAATACTTTTTTATGTCTTTCGGTCTCTACTAAATTGTAAATTTATATCTACCAACAGAAACTTGTTAGACTAGACGTAAAACTTTTCTTCAATATATCACTTCTCTGATGAATTGAAAGATGACTTTTGCAGTCATTAAGGCCATAAATAATATGTTTAACGCTCCAGTTAGTCTATCTTTTCTTAAACGCGTTGTTAGATTATCTTGAACCGTTGACGATTCGGCTTACTACTCATTTCCTTGTAATCGTTAGGTTTCTTTGTGTTAAATTTTATAGACCAAACCCTAAATTCAAATCGAGAAAGACTATCGAGAAACTATCTATTGTATGAAAATACCCTATATTGTACATAAAGGTGTCAAACGGACGGACTGTCCGTCTTTTTAGCCCGTCCGTCCGTCCGTCCAGGGCTCTTGAAAATTTTTTTGTCCGTCCGTCCGTCCGTTCAGAGCCGCTAAAAATTTTCATGTCCGTCCGTCCGTCCGACCGGAGCTGAACGGACGGACGGACGGAC